>NW_028187122.1:2390819-2405053 GCF_003343005.1 Rhea americana
AAGAAGAAGAAGAAGAAAAAAAAAGCTTGGAAATGCATGAAGCGTTGCTTTTGTGTTGCATGATAACTGTGAAATGAATTCATTCCCTAATACTGGTTATCTGCTCTCTGGGTCCTACAGTAAGAAATCCTGTAGACGGCTTACAATGCTTGCCTCTTACATCTTGAACCTCCTGTTGATGAAGAACAGAGTGAAATACTATTTAGGTTATTTCAGTTGAAAAACCTTTGTTATCAGGCCTAGTCAAACAGCAAGTTTGTGCCTGGACTAACCCAGAGGCATTTCTTTCACWGCCCCTCCAACCAGTATGTTCCAAACAGTTTGGGCGAAGTTCTCCTCAAGGAGCTATTGTGACCCAGCAGGGCAAACCCAGCAATTGGGGTTATTTTTGGCAGGTTGTGCTGATTATAGTTAGTAAAGTGTTCAAAGCTAACACAGGAGAAAGGCTAGCTGGGAAGCTTATTCTGGGCTTGAAAGCCAGTGCAGTGAAATATCAGTGGGCAAAAAGACTCAGCAAAAAACAGTAGGAAAAAGGAGGGATTAAAACATACCTGAGCAGCCTCAGGAGTGGAATGAGTGGCACTGGGAATGCCATCTTCTGCCCCAGGGATACTCCTTTCCCACCTCCCACCCCCCACCCTCCAGCTCTGCTGGAGAACATGGACTGCAGCACCCAATCCCTGTGCTCCACACAGGTATGTAAGGGTCCCCAGGTCTCTCTGCAGACATGAAGCACAGCCCAAGCTCTGCTTAGCTGGCATTCAGCTCACATGATGGGATGGCTGGAGAGCAGAGTCCCCTCTGAGTGTGCTGCCAGCCAGGAACCATACCCATCACCTCCTAGCTCTTCTCTCCTGCTCTGCACACTCGCATACCAAGAACAGCTGGTCAGCAGATCACAGCTCACGATGGCCAGCTGCCCATGGAAGATGGAGGTCACAGGGAGGGTGAGCAGCCATGTGCTGCACAGTAAGTGCGTGAGGCACAAGTGCAGAGATAGGGAGCTTAGGATAGGAGGCAGACAAGCTGGGTCTCCCATGTTCAGTGTAAGCATGGTACCCAGGAAGAGCAGTGTAAGTGTATCGTGGGTGCAGATGTGTACAGGGTTCACTCAGAACAAGGAGCCAGCCTACGGTCACTTTGTATTGATGGCCCTCAGATTTTGTCTGAAGTGACCCTTATTCCTGCTCCAGAYTGATCAGCCTTTTATGACTTACATGGAATCACTAACGCTAAATTACAACTGTAAGACAGTAAACACCAGGTGTTTGAAAACCCTGATGCCTCAGCACGCCTTGTTAGCCTACAGGATCAGAACACATATCCCTTTCAATGTCTACTGGGTCAGTTAGACTGTGCGACCAGAGACAGAGACAGCTATGGCTATTCTCCATGTGGGTAGCCTCGGACAACTCATCCAAAAATAGASGCATGACTAAACATGAGCAAAATTCTCCTCTTCGAAGAGACAGAGGGCTACCAAATCTTTACCCTACTTTTAACTTTGGCTTTACTTCAGGGCTATTTTGGCCTCTTTGGGTTCTGTTTCCTCAGTTGTAAAACAGAATGACAGGCTTTAGCCAACATACTTATAAAGAAGACTGCAAGAATGAAGCAGCCCCTGCCCAGACACTGTTGAAAATACAAAGCATGGGAGAAGTGTTCAGATACATCTGGGAAACTAGAAGTGGATAAAACAGACTATCCCAAATGTGCCTTTTACCAGCCCCCTCCATGCCCTGGTCTCCATGTGGAGGAAATCAAGGGGTACAGATTGGACAGGAATCAACAGGCTGTGCTCTACTTATCATTGTCAGCCTACTGAGAAACACTCAGACTTTTTGCTGCACTCCTTGCATCTCTTAGAGAATTTAAATACGCAGTGCCATTATAGTGTGGCCACTTCAAGGTTCACAGTCACCTCCATATTACAGTGACTGGGCTAAATCCATCCCTGGTGAAACAAAACTGAAATCAACRCTCCAGATTTGCACTGAGGTTTAAAGATGTTCTGTCTCCTTCACCCCCACCTCTGTTGTGACTGAACTTTCTCCCTGCTTCGARAGGTTTGTCTTCATAATAACTCTTTGGAGGGAGGGTACTGTTGTTATCCTCAGCAAACACAGGGAAAAAATGGAGGCCAAGACAGGCTAAGAGATCTGCCAAAGGTCACACCAAATGTGTCTGTGGAAGAACAGGAAATTCAACCTGGGTTCTCCCAGCTCAGAAGCTAGTGCCTCCTACCATTCTTTCTCCCTGGAGACTTTTGTGGTGTTGCACGGGAAGGGCAGAGTAGGCCCCGTTTCTTCTGTTGCTTTTTTTTATGAGTGCGATGACGTGGTCTAAATTAAAAGAAAAATACAAAGAGACTGCCATAAATTATCCATATACAAAGGTCTTATTCACATTTATTCTATGGTCCTTTCAAACCTCTCTAGCAGGGCACTAATAAAGATAACATCCCCATTCAGCCACCCCCTGCCTCAGAGGGACACTGAGCAAATKAAAGTGTCCTGGTGACTGTCCACTTGCACATTCTGAGTCAGAACAACTCTTTTTCCCCAAATACTTAGGCTTCCCAAATGCCTGCCAAAATCTGCAAGCCAGGAGCCTCACCACCTATGTGGTGTCCATTGAGGTAAAACAAAAACAGAGGGGAGCTGGACTTCTGGCTTCCCACCCACCATTCCCTCTGATATCAACAAGAGCCTACAATTATTCTATCAGATGTGGGCATTTGGAGCCTTAAAATGAGGCCATGAAGATGCTGCCCACATTGTGCCCCACSATGCAAGGCACTCATGCTTGCTGGAGTACTGGCTGACTGTTTTTTAGTGTTTTGTAATTCAACTCTTATTCACAAATCAGGTCAGTAACTACACAAGTGCTGCCACTCCTGGATTTACAGGCACTACAGACGAAGGCAGCAGCAAACCTTGGCTGCAGCCAGCCACTGGAAGTTGGGAGTTTCCTTTCCTCTGTCCCAGAGGGCTCAGGGAAAAGCTTTTTCCTGTTTGACTGTGTTATCTTCTCCAGATCCATCAACTCTCTTGTCTGTGCCAGAAGTAACAACTGAGCTTAATGGATTCCAACATCTTGGGCTGAGGGGAAGTTTAGAGTTGTGACTATGTTAATGTGACAATGGACAAGCAAGAATCATTCTCTGATCTCTGTTTACTTTTGTCTCTGTTAACTCCACAGGGGTCCAATTTTGCAAATCCTTGTGTGAAGGGAGAAGGGAAAGGCAGTCAAGGCTGGACTTTAAATGATGATTGGGATTGCTTGAAAGTGGTAAAGGATTTGTTAGCAATTTCAAGAAAGGGTTGATTTGCCCCTCGTCTATAAAATGGATGAGTGTTGAATGATGTTGGCCACAGCAGTTGCACAATGATTTTTAAAGCCAGTTAAGGAATTTGGATTCCTGACAGCCTGAATGTATTTTACTGATGTCTTGCAAGTGTGCATATTACATGGAAATGTGATGAATATAAAGCAATAATAAATGCAGAATTAGTGAGTAAAATAATTCCTAGTAAAATCATCTTCGGTTTCATGGTCGGCTGTATTGGACTACTACATTCTATGAACTTTTCCTGTCCATAGCTGCAGATTATAACACAAAAGATACCCTCTCATTCAAACATTGATATAAATTAGGATATCTTGACACTGGGTTTTACTTAAGCAATTACAAGAGCCCTTTCTACAAAACGTATTAATTTTATTCCAGAAAAATAAATTCCCATGTACAATTGGGTTTTCATAACATGAAACAATTAGCCATTTTATTGCTAGTGCATATAGGGTAATGTCACATTTCATACAATTTCAATACAAGTGAAAAAATATAATATATGGCTGATTGAAATTGATAGCTACATTAACATTTATAGATCTATATAGATTTATTTTACAAGCTGTTAGTAGTTTAGAGGGATATCGGTATTCTAAACTACCAACATTCATATGGCTCCAATTCAAATATATGAATTGTTTGATGCACTATAAATATATTCCAAAGTACATTTCATTGAAGAAGTCAAAGCTGTGCACTAAARTATATGAAAAACATGCCTTGTCCAAATGCTATAGACAGAGCCCTGACTGTCTATGACACATGAAAATGCCACTGGTGCTAGCATTACTGGTTGGAAAAATGAGAATAATGCCATGATTACAGGATTAGATGATGGAAATGTATGCTTTTTGTCTTCTTATTTAATAGAGTTTGGGCCAAATTCTCTTCTGTTACCCAGTACAAACCTGGATGAAACCCACTGCATTAACAGAATGGCTTCTGAGTTATAGTTAGGTAAACAAAAGCCGGAATCTGGCTGGAGATCAGGTGCAGGCTCACTCTTTTCAATAGAGCTGGCCCCACATCTTCACCAGAGAAAATGAGAGCAGAATGTGTCCTGGCTGGGTTGATCCCCTAAGTTAGGCAGACAGGATCTGAACACATAATCACATTTACCCAACCCTGCAGATTTCTTAAGCACCTCCTAAGTTTTGAGTCTGATTATCACCACCTATAGTTCACTGGGGCTGATGGTGAGCAGAAACTTAGGCATGGGCTTGGCAATTTTCCCAGGCTGGGAAACAAAGWATCCCAAAGCCCTAGGATCATCAGCATGGACCACATCCTGCTCTTAGGTTCAATTGTGCCTAAATCCAAAATCATCCTGGCCACATTGAGCTGATCATCTCTGTAGAAAATTGGCCCAAAGGACAACAGGGCTGAATGCTGGCAGCAAGGAAGGCACTGAGCATCAGATGTGATGGGAAGAGCTGGCAGGGTTGGAATCGAAGTCAGCTTGTTAGGTGGTTTCCTTCCCTCTCCCTCCTCATTTGTAGCCCCAGCATAGTCCCAAAAGGGGCACAGGGAGGGATCTCTTYGCCCCAGTAGCATTTCTCCCCTTGCTTATTGTAAAACCAGAGGGAGAAAAAGACTCTTTTTTTCCCTGTACCCCTCTGCCCACAGTGGAAGGCATTCAGCTACCTGCACTGCTTCACATCTGACCTAAGGCCATACTCTTCCCTGCATTTCTCCAAGAAATTCCTCATTGCTCCTGCAAGTGATTCCAACCCTGCCTTTACTCCACAAACAGAGGCAGCAGGGGTAAGGTTCAGCATGGTTACTGAGGGATGGGAATGTGGTGGCAAAGGCAGGAGGGATTCTGAGTGCACAGGTGGGCTTTCTGGTTAAAATGCCACTGCTGGATCAACCCAAGATGAGAGTCCTGGGCAGTCAACGAATGGCTTTGCCCCAGTACTTGTCTCATCTTYCAGCCAAGAAGGCTAGAGCCCTCCCCACCAGCTCAGCACATAAGATCAGCACATGCTGATCTTTGCTAACAATAAAATTCAACTGAGAGAGGCTGGGTCCATCTCAGGACAGCCATGAATAGCTGCTAAGAGAGAGAAAAATATATGAAAAAAGCCTCTCTATTTGCCCAACCRGTTTTCCTCTAGCCTTGTGGGAGAGCCTGATTCATGGCAGTGCATCTTGCTTTGGCAGATATTAATAGCACTCCACACTAGTCAGCAGAGAAACAATTTTTTACTGTTAAGACCCACTAGGCCTTCACTACCTGTGCAAACAGACTCCCAGTGTAACATGGAGAAGGGGCTCCAAAGAAACTGGAACAATATAAATTTTGAAGTAATTGTGGTTTAGCTTGGGGAAAAGGGAGCATAACGGAAGCATTTTCCTTGGGAGAACAGCTCTTTTAAGAAGAGGATGAGTTGGGGACCCCATAACAGATTCATTAGGACAGCTTTTGCCTCAAATCCTGGCAAAACTCTTAAACATTGAGGATATAGTAGAAGCTGATATTTTAATACAGACTAGGTCAACTCCAAGCCCATCTTCAAATCAATATCTGATTCCATGAGTATTTGTCCACATGGTTAAAGCCAGCCCTTAATGTTCTACCCTTTAATAATTCAGGATGTGTTAGCTGTTAAGTCCATTTGTCTCTTTCCTTACTTGTTTAAAGCTTTCTCCAGATATTCCTGGATCCACTTTAACTTGGGATCAATGCACACTTGCTTGCTGTTGTTCTTGAGCCTTGCACTGCCAAAGGAGAAGAGTTAGAGTAAGTCGAGTGTGCAACACTCCTCACCCAACAACCCCGAGCTTTACTTGGCACACATGTTTGCTAGGTGCAATTCTATTACGGACAACGGTGCTGTGTCTGATTTCCCTGGATGCTGGTGCTGCTCTCAGATAAACCACGAAGATGCTGAGATATCCTTCCTGTCCTCAAGAGACCTAACACTAATCTTCCCAGATTTGAAAGACTGATGCAGTTTGTCCCCTCTGATGCTCTCTGATGCCGAGGGTCTGTGCTGGGATGCTTGGGGTGAAGAGACAAAGAACTTGAATCTGAGTTTTCCAGCTTACACCTACTAGTTCTGTAGATTGCAGGCAGGAAGAGAGTTGGAAGTACCATAGTGCCAGAGGCAAGTTTTCCCTCTTATTTACAATCAGTCCTGTAAACAAAAGCAGAAACCTCTTGTGAGGTTTCTCCTTTTTCCTGAATGTTCAAGCTGTACTTTCCAAACCAAAAATTTTAGCTAATTTGAATATGTTGCAAAGAAAATATCCAGACATCTATCTGAAGCAAAATCCCTCTGACAGCCCAAGGTTTGGGTCATCTACATGTCTCGGACAGAAGCAGAACAAATAGCTCTTTGCTGATGTCTGTGGTCTCACCCTTCAGGGATCTCAGGACTTCTTAAAAGTGCTGTGATTTCTCACTTCTCCCTAAGCACACTGCCTCTTCCCTGGATGCTTAAAAACTTCCCCTTAAGTAGCCTGCCATGCAAAAGTACCAAGAACAGCAATTTCATGGAAATGTCCTTAGGAGTAAGTTCAGCACTCGCTTAAGTACTTTGTTGGATGCGAGCCATATGTTCCTATTTTACAAAAAGAAATCTGAAGAGTACAAAAATATGGAGTAACAGGTCAAAAAGGCTCCTTGGTCAGAAGTTATGCAACAGTATAGTTGTAATATAAACACGATGATGATCCAGACCTCCAAGCCCTATGCCAGTAAAGTAATGAATGAGTCTAAGTCATATTTCCCTGACAGCAGTGCCAATCTAGAGTATTTCCAGTGAAGTGATGCCAACAAAAAGTGAGAATGCATTTGCTGATGTTAGCAATACCTGAGAACTATTAAGCTGGCCATACAGAGTACAGAACTGAAAGCACTTGTAAGCACCCTCCAGCCACCTGCAGTGGAACTCTTCTCACCTAACATTAAGATGCAGATTTTGTAGATATTTATTTCTGAGCCAGTCAACCCATGCTCCTTTTACAGTCACTAGAGAGAACTAGACATTTGTAAGGAGTGTTCATGTCTGCTTTAGAATGCAATTAACTGCATGCTAAAAATGCCTATTTCCCTGCATTGAAACCAGGAAATTTAGGATGGGCTTGGTAGAAGCAGACATCCGCAAAGGAGATTTCTGGATTCGGAGAGATGACTCCCCATAGATTTGACAACGAAGGTCTGTTCTTAGGCTTTTTGTTCAGGTAAAATTCCCCTCAACTATAAAGGGAAATATTCTTGAGCAAAAACTGCAAGATCTTTCCTTGAATCTGTATGGTTTCAGTGAGATTCTCTGTTCCTGAAAATGGTGAATACTTCCAGTAGCTTTTAAGTTACTCTCGCCTTCAGTATATAATGCATACCCATTGAATTCAGAGTGTGGCTAAAACCACCAAGATGAGACACTCGTATGTTAGTTTTGAGTTCATTTCAACTTCTGTTTTTATAAAGACCTACTTCCAACTTGTGACATCTCACAGGCATCTGGAGATAAGTTTTTGTTTTAGATACCTGTCTTTTTTAAATAACAAAATAATGGTGAACTATAGGTCCATATGTTCTGGGTATCATTAAATCACATTGCAGGAATATTTGGATCAGGAATGGGTGAGAACATGGGTTGTTTCTGTTTCTGTATTTCATGATCTTATCCATCCCTAATGACCGTAATCCCACATTAATCAAGAGAAAAATGCACACTGTATCCCATCTTAAATGCCTGACATTTTCTTGAAAATACTCCAGATAATTCCAAATCTACAAAGCCTTAGCACTGGGACTCTTATGACATCCGTTGACAGTCCCAGAAGAGCACAAATCCATACACTCTTTGCCTTTTGGATGCTTGCCTCCAGAACATGTAGGTAGAGACCAGAGCTAATCACAGCTGGTTTTGCCATTTTTGCTAAAAGAAATTATTTCTCAGCTGGAGCTTACATTGTTTCTCACCATCCTCCACCAAATTCGAAGGCAGAGGTGCTCATGAGAATACGTGTGTGATCTATCCACAGTGGTTTAAAAAAGAATCCATATAAATAAACACTTGTTCATGAATGGATATGTGCACACCAATAACTACACATTCCTGAGAAATCTCATGAAACCACATCAGCTTTCCAAATGCAGAAATGTTTTGGATGACAAAGGATAGATTTTTACAGCATTTATATTGGAACTGGACGATCTCAACAAATACAAGACAGAATTAGTGATGGGAGCACTGCACAGACACCCAGTGTAGTCACTAAGATCCCCTCATGGAGGTCAACAGGAGTTGATAGTACTGCAGCTTCCCCATAGTGAAAAGATGAATACTATTTTTTTTTCCTCTGAAGATTTTGAATTTTATGAGAAAGGAGGTCACCCACATACAAATGAATCAAAAAGGTTTCCCTAAACCACACAAAAAAAACAACCTAACAACTCAATTCTTCCTGAAAATCAGTGAGCAAAACAGCACATAGGTCACATAATCACAGAGGCAAAATACAGCTAGGAAACACCTAGCTGGGCTCCTTTGTGTGGGGTAAAGCAGAGTCTAGCTGCATCTGGCTCATGAAGTGGAAATCACGGCACGGGACAGAGACCTAGCTGTAGCAGTGAGAAGAGATAACCCATGAAGCAGCAACCAGCTCCGCGATGCTAACATTCGCACCCAGCTGAAAAGATTTAAGAGACTTACACAATCTGAAGGGAGCAGTTGGGTGTGGAGAGGATTTTGAGGTGCTTAATGTTGGCTCTTGCCACGTTGCTCTCATAGAATCGACAGGGACATCGGTAAGTCAGGCTGACGGGTTTCTCTGTGGGACACAGTGAGAGAAAGGACACATTACTCCATCTTACTCCCTGTGAGCAGCACCAATACACAGACCAGGCTAACAGAAACTCTTCTCTAGTCCCCCAGATATGCAGGTGAAAAAAGCAATAGAAAAGTTGTTGCTTTGGAACAGCATTTGTCCACAGCTCACAGAAGGATCCTCTTGCCCCAGTGCCCAACCTTTTAATCCTGGTGCGTGGGATTTTGGAAGACAAAAGAAAGGAGAGAGAAACAGGAGACAAGAAAAGAAGAAGAGATTATAGTAAGGAGTCACTCCATTGTACAGGGATGCTCCTGGTAATTAGACAAGATAAAGGCCAAAAGAGGGGCCACTTGTCCTCAGTGTTGTTCTTGCCAAATGATTTTGACCCGAGGCCAAATTAGAAGGTAGCCAGAAGAAAGCAATGAATTCCAAAGAGTATAGATCAAAACAGCTCGGCTCAGGTGCAGGCTTTTCACCGGGGACTTACTGGCTACAGAAAAGCCCCGAGTCTTTCAGGCTTTCCCAGGGCCCAGCAGCTGACCTTTCCCACTATAGCCAACCTTTTACATCAGTGGAGCTATTCGCACAAGGAGGTGTAACTCAGCGATGCAAGATCACAGTGGTTTTAAAGAAGAGATTTGGAGTCTTTTGAACTCTCAGTCTATGGCAAAGTAACAGCAATTCAAGGAGACAGTTATCAGGCAGTATGCTCTCCACAAACTAATCAGGGACCACCAGACTGGATGAAAATCTTATCACTAGCATCATTGGGGAGTGGATTAAATTTAGCTCCCTAGGTTAAAAAGCAGCAACGTATCTACATGCAGCACTGAGAAAAGGAGCCTGGCTCTCGTCACAGCATCTGATGCAGTCCTTCCTCTGCCTGATTCCTCCATGTAAGGACTGAATTACCAATAACCAACGTACATAAAACGAATCCTTACTCTATGGAGAAGCTTCAAAGCTCCATGCACACTGGAACACAGAGAAGCCATGTCTCGAAGTCTAGAAAGAGCTGCCTAAGATTTCAAACCATTTCCCATTGGAGCAGCTTTCAGCCTCTGAGGGCAATTAAATTCATAGAAAGGGACCTAAAGGGACCTAACCCAAGAGGTCTGATTCATGCTGTAGATGATCAGATCCATATCTGACAGGGCTTTGGATACAGTACGGCAATCTGCAGCCATGCTTACATAGCTGCACGTGAGCGTTTACAGTATCCAGACCCAACTCCCTTAAAGGCAGAGGAAGCAATACAGAGCAGGGGAGGGCTTGGAATCCTCAAGCTGCTGTCTAGGAAGGTGAGAAAAAAAAACAGCTTTTCAAAGTGCAGTTGATCTGCATATATTACACTTTTACCAATGCCTCTCTCTAGCAAACACAACCACAGGCAACACAATGAAGTTACCCTCTCCTCAGGAGGGAAAATCTTTTTTTCCCCTGAGCACCTCATATTACAAGCAATGAGCCAGAGTCTGATCCTACTGGCAAATATGCAAATGCAGAGGAATTTATTAATGTGAGCAGAGTTTCTCCAGATTCACACCAAGGCTCAGAATCTGAACAATAAATTAACAGCTTCGGAGGGCATTTTCCCTCAGCTTTCATGGCAATTGGTCACTCTAAATAGTGATTTCATCTATATGTTAAGAAAAAGGGAGAAGCTCAAATCTGATACAGGATAGGGGGAGGGAGGACTGCAAGGCTGCCACATCATTCATTGTGAGCCATGCAAACTTGCACCATACTGGTTAATGCTAATGTGGCAGTAGCTACTAGACTAATAACTAGTAATACTAGACACTAGTGCAAATCTGTGCCTGATAACTACGGATCAGTGGGTTTATATAGGAAAAGGAGGCTAAAATTGAACACAACTGTTAAACAACTCCTAGCACAGCTGCAGAGGAAGTGCCTCTGCACACTTGTACTAATAAAGTAAGTTTAAGCAAACCTCACCCTAAACAATGTGCAAGGGATGAACTGTTTAGATCTGTGATCTTAGAATGCAATCCTGTCTGAGATTGAGAAAGGCAGTTTTGATCCCATACCACTTGAAATCAGGAGCAAGGAGAGTTTCTGCAAGTCCCAAGATTGTTTCCCATTCAGCAAAGCACACCCAGCACTGAAAGGAAGAGAGGATGTCCCAGCATTTGGCATCCCTCTGTCACCCCCATATGAGGTGTGGTGACAACTTCTCTCCTGGCGCAAGAATCCCTTTGGTGTTTCTGTGCTTCGTGGTTGGTGATCAGGAGCAGAGCACCAGGAAGTAGGCATCATGTGCATCAGATCGGCTATCAATGAGCATCATTAATAGGGCACTAGCACCTCCTGCTACTGCTCCTCTAGTGCTCTCCTCTGAGAGCTTAGCTGGGGCTTGCTCCGCTCTCAGTGAGCTGTTGACAGGGAGATTAAGTGCACATGGGATTCCCCACCACAAGCACCCCTACTATTCTCAAGTAGCGGAATATTTGGGAAGGGGGCATTGCTGGTCTCATCTGAAGGCTGATAAATGTGTCTTCCTAATCTCATTTCGAAACTTGGAACAAGTTGTTCCATGCATAGTAGAGCTGATTAAGCCAGTTCTTCTATGGGCTTGCATTGCAAAAGTGAGTACTCTATGGCTTCTCCGATGTCCGATAAACACCGAGCACCYGCCGAGGACATTCCCTCCACAGGACACATTAGTATTCTCTGTTACTTGTACTGCTACATGAAAACTGCTATTTTCATGAAGCTGATGGTACATAAAGTCTTTGAGACCTTTTTCTGTCTGACACACTTGGTTAAAACAGGCGACTCTCAGAAGATTCTGATATCAATGTCATTTCTTCAGCCTCACTTCCTTAGACAAAAAGAAAAAGAAACACTTCTTTCAGTCCTGGCTAGAAGAGTTTGACTGTTTTCATATTCAAAGTTGAGTTTTGCTGCTCTGAACACCCATTTCTGCCGGGTAATGCTCACTAGAGACAATGCACTCACAAAAATCTCCATTGCAGGGTCCATAGGTGATACTCAGCTTATCAAGGGTGTACAGTGCCTGTTTCACCCTGCAGGGAATTGTCTTGCCTCAACACATCAGTTGTCAGCTCTAAAGTTACTGTATGAAGTTACTACCTGCGTGGGCTGGGAAGCTCTGGACATTTGAACAGAGAGGGAAGCTATGTCCAGACAAGCAGGCTGAGCATGAACAAGAGGTGCATTTGTCATTATCTGAAGAGGGTGCTGAGTGCTCACAGTTTGGTAACTTAGGACAGAACAGCAGAACAGCTCCAATTCGCTAGTGAGTACAGCTGTGATGGGCAGATACAGCTTTACCAGGATAGCTAAGAAGAACTCGCAGCTCTCCTGCCCTACAGGACAGGTAGCCCAGCAACTGCTTATCTGGAGCAGGGCTGTGAACACTACATGACATGCAAAGAAGCGACAAAAAGGCCTCTTACCAATGCAAGCCTGTGGGGTCTCCCTCCATACACTAGTTTATCTCCAACCATTTTAAACCATTCACTTACTGAAGAAGGCAGGCCCTGTCTCACTTACCCTGCCATAAAAATACCCCCTGTCGCTTGCAGCCCACTAAGTAGTCCTGTTCAGGCAGCTCTGCCAGCCCCTCAGCCCCTCACTGAGCACTGCCAGAGGGGGCAAGCAGAAGTGAGGTTCCTGCTGATCACAGGGCGCAGAGGAGTCACTGACACCCCCCCCCAGCAGCCCCCTGCGCTGCATTACCATCAAGCCCAGGGGTCTGCATCCCTGCTCCGGGCTTCAGCCCTCCTTAGGGCTGGCAGCACTTCGCMTGCTTGCTCCAGCCCCAGATTTGCCCTGCTGCTGACACTGTGCACAGGACTTGCAGGGTGCCCAGGCCATGCTGAGGAGCCCCAGCAGCGGACGGGTGTGCAGAGCCATGGGGTGAGGTGCTCGTGCAGCCTGGCTGCCACGTGGAGGGGAAGGAGATCCTGGGGAGGAGAGGAAGGGCTCCCGAAACAGAGGGAGCGAGGGGGGTCTGGCTTTGCAGAATAGTGTGTGGGATCCCTTCCCCCTCACCCCCCTACCCTCCGCTTGGGGAGCCCCTACAGCCAAATCGACTTGCACACTGCAGGGCACCAGCAGGCGCCGGGGCCGGCAGGCAGCTCTCCGCTCCTCACTCTGTGCGCCCCTGCCCTCGGCCGCTGGCCCGCAGGAGCCAAACGCCCGCTCCAGCGTTTTGAATGTCAGCAGGCGAGGCGGGGGAGCCCATGCTCCTCGCAGGAGAGGTGCTGCTGAGAGCTGCCTCGGGTGCCCCCGGGGACTGCATTGCCACCCTCAGCCCCCTGCACAGGCAGTGATCATGGGAGCCAGCGGCTGCCGCAGCCTGGGCTGCAGGGGCTTTTCGGGCTCCCTCTGCTCTCTGCTAAGGCAAACGCAGCCCATGGTGCAGCCACGGGGAGCTGTGCAAGCCAGATCTGCTCCAACACTGTTGGCTGTCAGGAGCGGCTCTGTGCGTGCGCTCCCTCCGGAGCGCTCTGCATCCTGCTCTCACCTATTCCTCCTTACAAGGGAACTGGGAATTCTCTCCCTCAGCTGTAAGCTGCGCCCCAGAGCCTTAATTCTGTGGGTCTCTGGGAGCTGCTCAGCCTCAACCAGCGTGAGTGTTGGGGCCAAACCTCAGCGGACCAGATTTGGTTGTCTGCTTCTCTTTCGGGGTTGGTGCGTATTCAGTGCTGGCTTTTTGTTCCTTTTCCCTGGAAAGAGGTTACTTCTGAGACAGTATTGTGGAAAAGAATCGGTGAAATTATCAAGGGCAATTATCTCTCAATCTAGACAAAGGGGGCACTGGGAGCGGGATCCTTCCCCTCCCCGGGTGGGGAACACCCAAGTTTCGGTCACCAGAATGGCAGAATAAAACGGGAGCGGAGGTCTGAAAGGGCGCTCGTTACCCTGCACAAAGCTTTCGATGAGCGGACAAAAGGTGGCAAATCCCCGCCAGGCGAAGCCACCTTGCAGGTGAGCGGCCGGGCCGGCTCCCCGAGAAGAGCAGCCGGGAGATGCCCAGCCGCAGCGCCGGCCGGGCCACGCGTGGGGAGCGCGGCTGCCCCGCGCCGCCTCCGGCCCCTCGCCC
>NW_028187122.1:2405230-2442808 GCF_003343005.1 Rhea americana
GTGCCGGGGAGCGGGCGAGGGGAGCCGCCGCCAGCGGCAGCCCGCGCCGGCCGCCACCCCGCTTTTGCCCAGACCTCTCGCCAGTGCACCCSCAAACCTCGCAGGAGGTGCCGGGCGGAGCGGTGCGTTCCTGCTGAGCGACCGCTTTGGCTCAGCTTTGCCCTGATCGGGGCAAGATAGCTCACGAAAGAGGACAGCAAAAGAACCTAACAACCGCCTGTTTCTCATTTATTGTAGCTTTTCTTTCTTTCTTTCTTTCTTTCTTTTTGCTGGAGCAAGGGGAAATCAATATGCATATTTTGCAACCAAACCATCTCCCTGCGGACCGAGAGCTGTTGAAAGTCTTCCCCCAGCCGCTATCAATCTGGAGCAAGTTTGGCGAAGAGCATCGCTTCGACCAGCCTTCTTTCGGGAAAAAAACGAGCGAGCGAGCCCGCCTGCTTCGAGCTCGGCACAGCTATTTCTCGGAACTCGCACGGATTACGAACCGCAGCAAGAACCAGAGCCGGGAGAGCGGGCGAACGGCGGGGGAAGGGGGAGGCGGAGGCGAGATTCCCGCAGGGCTGCCGCTCCCGCTAGCAGCCCGCCCCGGCTCCGCGGCCCCGGAGAAGGCAGGGAGGGCAGCGCCGCCGCGCTCCCCGCCGCTCACTTACCCTCCGAGAGGCAGACAGCCGCCAGGGCGAAGGCGAGCAGCGCCAGGGCTCTCACGTCCATGCTGGGGCGGCTGGCGGCGCGGGGACGGACGGACGGACGGACGGACGGCGGGGACGGACGGCCGCGGCGCTCTGCTGCAGTCCCCTCCTCCCCTGCCTCTATAGAGGGGCCGGGATCGCTGGGGCTGGGGGAGGGGAGCCAGGGGGAGTAGCCAGCCTGTGATTTATTGCCCGTGGCATGTTATTACATCCTTCCTCTGTTAAAAAATGTTTGGAAAGGAACCAAAAAGAGCGAGGGCTCCTCTCTCCGCTCCGGCAGCCCGGCAGCGTCCCCCCGGCGGCGGCCGGGCGCTCCCCGCTCTGCCCCGGGCGCCCACGCAGGGCACCTGCCCTCTGCCCCGCGCGGCGGGGAGGMGGGTTCACGGTCACTTCATCAGCCCCAGTGTCTGGGGGGGAGAAGGGAAAAGGGAGACCTACGAGGAAGCTTTCTCCCCAAACCACGCCGAGTACCGTCGCTTCTGGGCTCCCCGACCCCACTGGTCTTGAACCAGAGCTGCCAACCTGGGGCAGATGCAGGGACAAATCCTGTGTTGTCTCAGCATTTACACCGGGAGGAGGAGGAAAAATCCCCTTCGCTCTCATGGGCGCCAATCTAGATTTACACTGTCACCATGGACATCAGCTGAGGGTCCTCATATGAAGCTCCTTTGCAGAAGTTTCTCGGGGTGTGTGTGTGTGTGGGGGGGGATTTTCGGGGAGGAGAGAGCAAGCGCAGGAGAGACAGCGGGAGGAAGGCTCTGCCTTTTTGCATCCATGAGCTTGGCTGGAAACACCACCTTTCCCCCCCCCCCCTTAGCTGAACCCACTTCTACATTTTCTGCCTCATTTCACCTCCTTTGTATTGCAGATGCCACTGGGCTCCCTGGCACCTTGGCTGAAACCCCCCAGAGCGCTGCAGAGCCTGGAGGTCCAAGGGGTGCCACTTACCCTGAGCTATTACAGCATTGTCAAGTGTAATTGACTTAAGCATGTCCTCGCTGTCTGCAGTCCAAGCCCWCGGGGCCCTGTTTGTTGCCATTCAATACTTTAAATAAACATCGGGGCTTTGATTGAATTCGGACCCCTCAGCTGCATTTAAAACAGGCGCCCTCCAGTGAGACTGGGACGGAGGGGGGCAGACTCGGTAAGGCGAACCTGGCTCTGGAAGTGTTTAAAGGACCGGCCCATGATGTGACCAAAGACAGCAGCAGCACCTGCTTAGACCCTGGCTAACTTCAACCTCATGATCTTTGGGTGAGAGAGACTGTGACAGGGGCCCAAATCCTGCACCCCTGCTAGCCCATGGCTGTTTCACTTGGAGGGCTTGTTTTTGACAGCTCAGGAAAATGCTCACACCAACATCAGGCCGTGAATTGACTCCGTCCCCAAGACTCAAGCCAGCAAAGCTCTGATTCTCACATCCCCCCCCAAATCTAATTATTTGTATTTGTCTCTGTTCACAAAGGGCCCCTGAATTTATGTACACTGATCTTGTTCTCCCCTTTTAACAAACACAATGTGCAGACGYCTCCATACATGAACTCAATGTACTGAAAAGTCCAATAATCACAACTACTGCTATGAGCTTTTCTACCACTCTTGTAATAACTGTGACATGCTTCAGGGCTGGGAGAAGTAGGTCTTGATCTCACTGCAAGCACTACTAGGAGCACTGCTGTCCCACCAGTGCTCCAGCTGATCCTCAGGAACGACCACACTGTGCTTACCCTAGAAGAATTATAGCGTATCTTTGCTGTTGCTGCTGGCACAGAGGAAAACAAACGGCCCGAGGGTCTGATCATAAAGACTGGATGGATTCAGGACGAGTCTGAGTTAAATCTGAGTGGTGCAGTCTCCCCATCTGCACCCTTAGACATGCAAACGTGCTGTATTGAGTAACTTAAGGGGAAAAACACGGTCGRACCCCAGGAAATGCCTGGACACTACAACCCACACAAGGTTGTAGTGCACAGACACAAATGTTCTCCTGGTATCTCTGCATAAATCAGTGAAAGTCAGCTTCAAACAGGCTCGCACTGTCCTCCGACGGGAGGATGCTCTGGTTGCCTGTGCCTGTCGCCTCGGCCAGAGCCGTCTCTGGCATGCGCTGTGCGGCAGCGATGTGCAGCCCGCTGCGACACGCAAAGTCTACCGGGGAGGAGGGAGTCCGAGCGGCAGGACAAGGGACGTCTCGCCGCGGCAGCTCCCGCGCCCAGCTGCCGAAAYGAGCCCTGGCTGCGCTGCCGCCGCTGCCGGCTCAGGCACGGGGCTGGCTGGGCACCGCCACTGCCAAACCSGGGTGCTGCGCGAAGCTGCTGGCTGGGAAACTTCGCTTCAGAGGAAAGGCGCCCCGCAGCGCTGCACCACCCCACACTGACAGCTAAGAGATGAAATACTTCTATTTCGTGTCTGCATGCGCGATCTGCTTGTTTCCTTCCTCTCCACACGCTTGCGCACCTATCCACACCACGCTTATAGGTATGTTTTCTATTACACAGACTTCTCAGGAATCAAAAATCAAAGCAAGCTTCAGGATTATTTTGCCAGGACAGTTTCATCGAATCAGTGYAGCCTGCTCCTCTCCCAGAATTTCCCTTGTGTGGGTGACCTGAAATACTGGGTTTTGTTTCCGTTCAGAGCCGTCCTAAAAGAGACATGAACAGCTCCAGYGCAGCAGGCATCTTCCCTCCACCCACGTGAAGATGGGAGCTTCACGAAACAACTGCGCTCATCTGAACAGCAAGCGGTTTTTATAAATCAGGGGATTTTTTTTTCCGTCGAGAAAAAAATGTTGCTTATGGTACAGTGATTCTGAGTTTGAGATTTAAACAGCAACAAAACAAAAATTCAAGGAAAACACCCTCAACGAGAGTCTTGTAGTTTGCCCCCCAAATACAGAATTATGAACTCAGGCAAATCTGAAYGAATTGTACACTTAAAGGACATCTGAATGACTTGGAAAGTGTTAAACTCCTTGAAAAGCTCGTTTTAGCTTTACGTTAACTCCCACAGAATTGACCTGCGCGCCTCCAAATGCTCAGAAAATCCATTCGGCACCCCCCAATGAAGTGAGTGGATGAATCCCCCCCTAAACACAACCAATTACAGCCACAGTTTCCTGATGGACAGTAAATTTAATCTTTTATCTGAACACTAAGAAAGGAGAGGAAAAATTCAGAAACTTTAAATAGACTTTTGGCTTCAACACAGCTTGAGAAAGTCCTTCAACAGAATAGTACGATATGTTAAATTTTTAGTGTATTTGAATCAAATTACATTTYGTGTCAAATGCAGAGATGGTAACAATTCTGTCGCTTAGAAGGTTAGACTGGCATAACCTAGCAATGAAACCATTGCTATCCAAAGTTGTTTAAAATCCCTGTAGATTTTGTCTAAAACAAGCAATTTCTGGCTGGTACAACACAATTCATTATTAATACGTATATATTCTTTTGAGTTAAGAATTACAACAAATCTTCTCAGGTTGGGAAAATAGGATCCCTGGTTGCACCTTGTTTCCACTAGTAATATTTGTCTGTGATATTTCCTAATATCTTCTGTAACTAGCTGCACTGTTTTTTGGACTGTCATAATGTTCAGGCAGAATCTATGTTTAAGTGCAGTTGAAATTCATAGTCTATATTAGCAACTTGGAGTAAAAAAACATTACAAACCAAGTGTTTTAATCCCAGAAAACTCAGAGATCTTAGAGATAAGGTTAAATAAATTTAGAACTCTATAGGTATTGGGGGGGGACTGCACAATTAAGACATCAAACTGACTTTATCTCTGCCTTGTTGTAACATCATTCCACAGCACTTACGATCATGACTACAGCAGTTTAATATCTCTGTCCTTAGTACAAACACATTTTTGAACGTTCTTTTTAAGGCATGTTTTTAAAGCACACTTAAAGTACTCTGTTCCATATACTATGATGCTATCACGGGAAAGAAATGAAAGAAGCTAGAAGGCTAACTATTAGAAGGCTAACTCAATATTGTGCAACTATTGCACGATATCCCTTATCCTTAGGGTGCGGAGTTAAGAGTGCTTGGAGATTTTGAGTGTTCCAATATCATTACATATTTATGTTCTTTTGTAATTTAACTGTAACTCTTTTATTTAAAAACAAAAACAAAAAAGGCATCCATATAGTGTCTTTCTCCCTTCAGTTATTCACTGTATGCCCTCAGTTCTGCCTTCATCTTACTGTCATTCCTGTTTTGCTTAGCATTTTTTCTTAATGGTAGTTTTATTTTTGTGACACTATTATATGAGCGATGTTTTTTTGACCAAGACTATTATCAAGTAAAAGCTTGAAGACTTTGTAGTCTTGCTGAGCATCCAACAAGCAAATAGAAAGGGAACAACCCTAGAAAGTTTTGGATCTTTCTTGACTCCCTTCTTTAGCCTTCTTGTTAGAAGTGCCAAGACTACTATTTTTCCTCCTTATTGTCATGTTTGGGTTAAAGTCCTCCTTTTACAAGCATACCAAACACAGCTTTCAATATTAAGTATTTGCAACTAAGCAATATAAATGAAGATAAGTGATTTGTTGGATTTGTCTGCTCTGTAGAAGAAAAAAAAGATCTCCCCAAATAACCAGGTTTCAGAAAGAGTTCCAAGAAATCTGTTCTCATTGCAGTAAAATAGCCTCAAATGTTCATGTGCACAGAGATATCCATAATGTATGTCGGCCCCAAAAGATTCCTTAGAGGGCAGAGGGAGAGATCAAATAGAGGTCAAGTGAGTAACTGTTTATAGATGGTTAACTAGAGTGACAGAGAACTGTGGTAGCTGCTTTTGTAACAGCATTTAAAGGTTTGAGCTGGCTTCCCTGGGAGCTCTGCATGTGATTTCAGTGGATATGAAATTGGCCCTTAAGGGCAGAATTTCTCTCTCATCTCCTCCCAGTAGAGCACATCCCAAGCTGATCTAACCTTTCATGAACAAACTCAAAACATGATAAATTTTGCTCAGTTTTAAGTTCTGTTACAAACACAGCTCTTGGCCTCACCATGAGGAGTTTCCAGAAAGCTTGAGGTAAAACACAGCCAAGTTTGGAGCGTTCCACCTCTTCCCCTGCATATGAAGCTGACGCTGTGGAGGGGATTTTATTCCATCCAAGAGCGTTTAAAACTGTGTGGCTTTGCTTGGGTTTCGCTTGGAGTTTTCAGGTTCACTGAGCTTGAAGGCCACGTAGAAGAACCTAGTTCTCAACAATAAAGATTCAAAAATCCCAGCAAAAAAGAGAAATCTGGGAGGCTTGGCCAGGGCCAAGCTCAGCTCTGTTTTTATGCTCTTTCCATGGGAAACTGATGCACAGAAGACCAGAGCACCAGAATAGCACAGAGTTGCACGTGACCAGAGAGCCAGGTTAAAATGGTCAGAGATCCTATGGCACCATCTCATTTCCTTCAGACTTTCCCTTATCTCCTCACTGCCTAGTCAAATATGCCTTGTCTGTCTCTTGGGATTTTTTAAAGATAGGCATGAACCTAAATAACCATGACCTAAGTGTCTATACACAGTGAGGATTTTCAGGCTCAAAAACAAACTTTCTAGCTGTCTTCTCCCTCAGTAAAATCTAGGGGCCTCAAGGTTTTGACTACATTGACAACTTGGGTGGCACAGTATGAACAGATCTACAAAGCAAAGCATTTAGTCCACACTACACGCATTTCAGGAGTTTACTTCAGTCTACCTGAAGCCTGGTCCCAGAGACTGAACACCTACTGGAGTACAAACACTCCTGGACTTCGTCTTTTGTTTCATCCAAAAGCAATCTACTTCACACATTCAGGGATGACTCTGTGACCAAAGTAAATAGCGATATGGCTTCAAGAAGTCTACCTCAAAATTACATTCCCCATCCCAGTTAAAATCCTAACGTAGATGCAAACTGAGTCCACAAAGACGAGCTCCGTAGCCTCTCTGCAGAACTACATGTACCAGCCTCAGGCAGCTTGGTCATGGTTAAGGTGAGGGAGAAACTAGCAGGCTGATTAATATGTATTATGGTGCCCTCTAGTGACTGGAGACTAGATGCTGTTTTAAAATCAAATCTCGTAAAGAATGTTTCTAGTATTTGGGAACAGTCCCAAGCATTTTTTTTTGAAAGTCTTTTTTTCTTTCTGAGAATATTTAGAAAATTTCTTAAAAATTGAATTTGAAATATTACTTTACAGTATTTAAAATAAGTTCATTATTTTTCAGTTGAGTTATGAAAAGGTCCTACTGACAAACAGATCCATAAATATAGGGTTTTTAAAAAGAGGAGTCCCCTGAATTATATTACATAAAATTCCAAACTAATCAGCACAAAAAAAGAGTTAAAAAGTGTATAGAYAGATAGATAGATAGATACAGATATTTTTAAATAAGAGGCCGTCAAGTTTTCCTTAAAGAAACAGCCAAGTCATAATGAAATAAGCTCTCGCACACAAAGTATGTTTTACACCACTCATGTAGTCCAAAGAAAGTGAAAGGCCACTGTGGCTGGACTAAAGAAATTTTCTTTCTGCTCTAATGCTAAAGACCTCTACTGCCCCAGCTGGAAATACTGTGTTCACGCTACCGATGATGCACGCCGGATACTTATTATCACAGGTCCTCAGAGAGACACCTAAAAAGAGAAATGAAACAATGTGCTTTGGCTTCTCTAGAAAGGAAGGAGAAAGGGCTTTCCCTACTGCACAGCATACAACCAGGAGCAGTTTGTGCTTCAGAGAGAGACGAGCTGCTGTGCCCTGTGGTGCAGCTCTGCCTGCTACAGGCTGGAGGTGGCTAGAAGTGATCTCCTCTGCCCTGTGCCRCGGCCTGCCCTTGCGTGGCACGGCGTGGTGTGGCACAGTGCTGCACAGTGGGGGTTGCAGGCAGCCAGGGGGGACCTGGGCCTCGCCTGACCTGGAGGCCACCCCAGAGCAACCCCAGTTGAAGGCTTTTGTCCAGCAGGAGGGAAATGATTATATCTGCAGCCCAGAGTGTGTACGCTGCACGGTAACAGAAAGGCATTAGCACCTGGGTAGTGTGTACACTAAATACCAGCAGGACTGAGGAGGCAGATAATGTAAATGAAATCTATTTTGCATTTGCAGCTTGGCTCTCCTGGCTACAGGCAGCTGTATTAATTGCACATTGAAGTGAGATCCAGCAAACAGCTTGTTTATGGTGATGGAAACATTTCATTTGCTGGAACTGTTCTGACATTCATCATCTAAAGTTGCCAGATGGTAAAAATGTTTAGTTTGCAATAAACAATCATTAACATCACTTAACATATGTGTCAGTCATACAGCAAGGACATGTGTCTTACAGGACTGAACCCAACTGGGGGGTGGGAGATTGTGACATGCCAAAACCTATCATTTTCTTAAGACATAACTCTTGTCTTACCCAGAGGCTTACCTGCTCATATAACTGTAGCTAATTGTATATATCAAAGTTTTCAAGCCAGCTCCTAAAACTTTGCCTCACTTAGAGAGAAATAATTCAGCCAGAAATAAGCCCCTAAAGTACACTGATGAGTGGTACCTCCACCCATGAATATTAGCAGAAATATCAGCTGCTTATTTCTATGGTTTTGAATAGGTCTAGTCTTGTGAGCTGTAGCTGCTCTTCCTAACTTCTGCTTCAGAATTTGGCCTTGAGTGTATATTTCAGGAGATCATGACCATGCATACTAAACTGCACAGTGAATGAAGCCAGTTGATACTGTTACAGTATCATTCATATTAATAGATCTCCAGCTGCTGCTAAAACTTCAAGCAGCCAAAAAGAAAATCAAAGGGTAATGCAGTTACAAGATCAGGAGAAGGACAGCAAAGCCATCTAGACAATTTTTCTCACAATGCAGTGTTCTTTCTGCCTGAYGACTTACTACCATTCTGTGCATCTATTCTTAAAAGTTCTTAGAAATTCAGCTTCTACCGCTTTCTTCAGGAGGCCTCTCTATAGTCCAATAGGTCTTACCATCAGAAGTCTTTTTTTCATCATGTGTCTCTTTAAATTCTTCTTGAGTTTATTAATTCTAGTTATACTCATTTAGTGTTTTACAATATTCCTCTCCATTTGACCCATACAGCTAAATGATAACAGGCTATGTTATTTCATTGTTCTGTATCATGAGTCCCCAAAATGTTTTTGTATCTCTATTCACAAATAGGGTCTGATATTTGCTGATATGGAGATGTTTATATATTTTTAATCATTCATGGCTTTGTTAGCTCACGAAAAGCAATTTAGTGTGCTATTTTTAAATTTGCAAAGAGCACACAGGTAAAGGACTCATTCAGAGAGATTTTACGTTCAGAAGTTTAGCCATTATTTTAATTAAAAAGACCAGGACACAGTCACGCAAATGGTGAACACTTAAAGAGCAAGGAGGGTGTGAGAAGCGCTTGTAATCTCAATTTTAGGGGTTGCAGTCAATTCAAAATTTCTGACCTCAGAAAAAAGCAGTATGTTCATAACCACATGAGTGCAGTAACTGGATCCTCAAACTTGTTTTGTTTAGTAGAACATGCTGAGATCTAAACAACATGGCAAACTAGAAGAAAATTTGTGAGGTAGTTTTGCATTTCTCCACATCTACAATGATTTAAGGAAAGAGATATAGCTCAGAGTGCTTGTATGTATACCCCTGTACTTTCTTTCTCACAAGAAATACGAAAGTTATCTTGTTTCATGATATAAACATTAAGTTAAGCTCTAAGAACATCAGCTTCCCCAAAGGAAATAAACTAGGTGTTTAAATTTGGCGTAGTCGCTCCCTTCACACATGCACACTATCAGCTCCCCAGCATCAGTACCACAATTGACTTGTAACTATTTCTGGTGTGTGTTAATTTAGCACGTACGCGTAGCTCTGACTGCATATTCCAGGCTCAGGGCCCAATCCTTGGCCTAGCTCCAGCTCTGCAGAACAAACGCAGCACAGAGATGCTGACATTTGCTCGAGCTCTGCAGCTGCAAATCCCCCATGTGCTGTGAAGTGCCCAACTCAAGCTCAGCTGGTGCGTTAGCTCTCATCCTACCCTGGTGCAGATCCCAGCATGATGTGTGTTTTGAAGTGGGACTGCTGTTTGACCCAGGCTTGCTATGTTATAGCCAATAAAGGCTTGGGAAGGGGTATATGTCGTCCACAGAGTAGAGTTACCTGACATGCACTACAACAGCTGWAGAAGCAAAGAACCCAGAGGAAGGTGCATAAGAGCAGTATAAAGGCCATACTGTTTCACATCAAAGGTCTGCATAGGCCAGAGTGCTGTCTCCAGCAATGGTCAGTAGCAGATACTGAAGGGTGGAGGGCAAACAGCAAGCACAGTTGATACTTCCTGCAGCATGCCCTCTCGGCACATGGCCAAGAGTCTGGGCTGGGCTCCAGCAAGGATGTGGAGCCCCTAACTTCCCGTTGATTTCAGCAGTTCCAAGAGGGTCTTACATCGTTTGATTTCAGTGAGGAATCAGAAATGTCAGTAGAAATAAAGAACCGTTGGATATGAATGTTCTTTGTTAACTGTTTTTCACCACTGTTGTTGAACAAACAAAATACAGCTTCATTTTTCACCCTAGTTTGTAAATAGCTTTCTCTAGCTCCTACAATAACTGAAAAGCTGCAGAAGGAATTTATGGGAATAGTAAATGYCTGCCCTGAAGATAAAGTCAAGAACACCTGGGAACAAGAGCAATATTGTTCCCTGCTTTTCCTGATGGTAGGAGCTGACTGCAGTATCCCTAAGCAACAAAATACCTGTCAATAACCTCATGGAGAAAGGTAAAATGGTAGTGTTGCCAGGACAGAAAGCCAGGGAATTCAGAGCAAAAAGGGGCTTTATGATAGGTTTGCATGATTTGTCCTTGAATGCTAAATCCAGCAGTTTATAATGGCATTTCTTCCTATGTSCAGCTTGCAGACTACACCTAACCAGATTTTCCTGTAAGGAAGAACACACTGAACTTCTGCAGTGTGCCCATGTAAGGACACAAATGCTATTTCCCTGCAATCCTCTTTCCCAAAACAACAACACTGCAAATGTCCCCTGCTCCTGTAACTGGGGGAAGGAGGGGAAGGAACGTGTCTGAACCAGTCCTTTCTGTGCATGAACGGCCAGTATCTGATGTGCTGGCTTGTAAAAGACACAGGAAGGTTCTCCCTGGATTTACAGCCTCGTTGGTTCCATGGGGGCTGTACCTTTGTCTTTTAYATTTCTTGGATGTGTTGCATACGCTCTCAAACAGGAGATCTGATATAGAAACAGTGAAACAAAAGCCTTTCAGATCTCTCACACAAGGCAGCTTTTTTCGCCCAAGCAGACACYCTGACCAGGTGGACTGCCTGCAGCTGGGATGCAGGAGCAAGAGTAAGTTGTTAATGGTCATAAAATCCCTTAGGCCCAACTTTTATTTGTGAAGAAAACAGGTGGTAGATGCTTCTCTACACCCTTCCTGACAAGTGCCAGTGAAAGCAAACCTGCTTGAGACTTGCCTACACTACTGGGGAAAAAGAAATCAGCTAGGCTGGCTATATAAAATATGCCTTTACATACACATTGCTGCAGGGTTATTTATAGGACTGTCTTAACACCTCACAGAYCTTAAGAAATGGGGTCAGCTCCCTAAATGCAGACATCTAGTCACTGTAGGTCTGTGGGTTACTTGCCTGGCCTCCAGCTGCCATCTCAGAAAGACGTAGGTCTCTTTTAAGACTCCTATCAATACCTCGCAGGGAGACTGGATATCTGAGCTGTTCCAAATGGCTCTAGGTGCCCATATTTAGGAACCTGAATCTCACTCAGAAGATTCTGTTCTGGCTTCTTATTCTTACTTTAAAGATAGGARGAACTGAGGCAGCACGTCATTCTGGACAGTGGCTGCAAGAGCGTCCTCTCATTCTGGGTGAAGCAGTGGCTGGGAGTTCAAACCTCACTTGCTAAGGATGCTTAGTGCTGCTAGCTTCAGCTGACCTCAGTTTCTGATACAAGTGTTCYGGCCATTGGAAAATAGCTGCTGAAGAAGCGCTATGGCACTAATAGTAATTTGTGGATCTGGGGATTACACAGAAAGTCTGTATTGAAGACAAAGCTAAAACTGGGCTCTCAAGCAGTGCAGTTCACTGCCATAGTTACAGTGATCYTCAGCTACAAAGGTTATTTGTAAAAGCTGAGGGACTCGCAGACAGTGCCAGAGATTATTAATAATCTGTCTTCCATTTACATACTCCAAGTCATGGAACTGACTTCAGTTCCCCCCCACACACACCTTGCGACACAGGYCAAACACAGCACACACATGCACTTGCACATCGCACTCTCGCACTGGACATGTCTGTGCTTCATGTAACCCCCAGGAACACATGCACCCTTATACACACAGCGCAGCAAACAGCATTTAATTGTCATGAACCTTCAACTCTGCCCAAGCCCAACTTCATTTTAGTTCCATGCATGGGGTAAGTAGGGGGTGTTGCAATGATTTACACAGCTTTCATCCAATGGCCTGGAGAAATATCTTGGATGTCTATGGGGCTGGCTGCTACAGTTTCTGGCACATACATATGCAAAGGCAGCAGCAACATAAACAAAAGCAGCTGAAGTGCATGGCACAGTATTTGCCATTCTGATTGACACAATGACAGTTGCAGCAGAGCATCAACTGAGAAAATGAAGAAATATACGACTGATATTTGCTGCCCCTGCTCCGCCACATGGGGCCTCAAGAGGAAATTGCTGGGAAGAGATCAGCACTCAAAAGCAGCAAGCACAGTTCCAGGCATGGAGAGTTCAAGGCTATCAGATCCTTGGTGGCCTGGGACTGCTGCCTCTAGAAGGGTCAATACAGAAAGGATTAACTCACTGGCGAAGGGCCCAGTGAGTGTGGGGCTTCCTTCCAAAACCTCCCAGCCTGAAGGGCTTTATTCAGCCCTAACTCCAGATGCTGCAGAGCAAGAGGAACAGGAATTTCCCAAACATTTACTCTATCAAGATTGTAAGTCTGGAAGAGAGAGGGGGAGAGTCTCACTCATCAGGAGAAACAGCACAGAACAACAAGGTAGGGGGCTGCTGTGCAGCGGGGGTATGGACAGCTGGGCAAGAGCTACCTTGGTACCCACACTGAGACCTGACTCAGAAATGTTGGCCTCCCTTTCCACTACCAGAGAACCCAGAGAYTGCTTAGGACGTGCGCAGCAGCTAGCCTCTTTTTCTGGTCTCCTTCATTTCTCTGTCAGTTTCTCATCCTCTTTCCCACCCCTTCATCTACTTCACTCATTTACACTCTGCTGTTTTCTGCCTTTCTTCCTTTTTTTTTGTCCCTTCACTTCTCTATTTCTCCCTACTTTTTCATCCTTCTCTCTCTGCATTGTTCCACTCTGTCTCTGCCTTTCCTCTTTTTCATCTGTAGCCTAACTTAGCCCATTTTACCATTCTGTATCTCTTACAGCTCTTCTGGGCCTTCTCTTTCTCTGAATCACATCCCAGATGCTCCCCTTCATTGGAAGCACCTCCTAGAAGAGCGTGTCCTGTATGGCCTGTTAGACATGTGCATGCATTGATGATGTTCCTGGACACACCAAACCTGCACCCTTACAAGATGCTGCCCATGATATCCCATGAGGTCCTGAGCAATGGCCCTGTATTCAGAAAGGAGGACTCAGAAATCTCTTTCCCCCAAAGAGGGGGTGGTTTTATCATCTGATCTGTGGGAGTATCTGTCCTATCAGACAGTTCTTTCGGCATCCCTGTGTGACCTCCAGATCATATTAGTTCCTTTCTTGCATTTTCTCAGAAACCATATAATTTATAGTTCAGATATTCTCAGATGAGCTGGCACTTGAATAGCAATACAGCTGTGAGTTAAAAAGTACATCAGGGTTTGTGGAATCCAAGGTAACACAGTATAGGGAGAGAACTCTTGGGCTGAGTCCAGCCCCTGCAGTCACACAATCCCTCTGATTCTACACCTCAGTCTTCCAGTCCTGCTGGCAGACCCTTCCAGAGCCAGGCTTCTTGCACAGTTATGGACTTTCTCTTAATTTGCTGCCTCAATTTATTCTTCCATTTATCTCCATTTGTTCTTGCATGATACATTCTATGGCAGAAAAAATTCCTTCTCCTTCATTTAAAGACCAATCTTTTAGCTAGCCTTTTGGGGAGTTTTTGCAGAGTTAGCAATTACAAACTTATTAGTGTTTGTATGTCCAATTTTCTGTACAAAYAGTACAGAAAATTGTTAATACAGAAATTAGCTAAGGGTTAGTACAGAAATTAGTGCAGAAATTACAAGATAGACTATTAGCTATGGCCCTATCATGCAATCTTGGTTGTCATCCTTCATCATATTTCCACATGAATGGGCTTATCTAGCTGGTGCCATTGAACTCTGGAAGGTTACACTTCATTTAGATGGACTGAGTAAATTCTCAGCTCCACTGATACTCCATCTTCTAACAGCAGGGCTAAAAGGGCACAGGAATGTTTATGCTGGTTTCAGAATCAGTCATAATGTAGGGTTTTGTCTGAGTGGAAGTGCAGAATTGGAGCAGCTGGCAAAATTCAGGAAAACTAYAGAATTCCTTTCAGATCAAAGGGACACTTTTTTCTTCATTCTCACAACTGATATTAAGGAACTGTGTGTTCCTCAACAAAAAAAGTCATGGTTTCCTCCCTCATCTCTTCTTTTTTTATTGGAGTTGAATGAAAATTTCTCATCAAAGCTATTCCATTCAGGGACTTGATGAACAGAAATAAAGGTCTTAGTGTCCTTGGAAACATTAAATTTTTCACTGAGTAAACAAACCAAATTATTTTTAGATAAAAACAGTGGAGTCAGGGGAGAAGACAGGGAGGATATTAGGTCACAGTGGAAAGGCAGTACTTTTTGTGTCAAAATGGAATTTTTTTTGTCTAATTTCAATGAACTATAAGAGCTCATCAAATGCTCCTTAATTTCAACTTTTGAAAATCTCTAGCTTCCACCCAGAAAAGCATTGAAAAATAACAATTAGTCTCTGTTTGAGAGTTCGTTGATTCCACTGCTGTTATTAATAAAACAGTTTTCTGAGTGGGACTTACCTCTGAATTTGAAGTTGTAAGATATGCTTTTACCTATGTTGCAGAATTGATTTTTTTTCAAGAATTTCCAATTTGATCCCAATTCTTGACATCCTATGGCACTCTGGGAAATTGTTAGCTGGCTATGTGCTCATTTCCCATCATACTGGGCATATATCATATTAGGAGAAAGCTCCCTTCTCTTCAAATAGCTCCCAGTCCAAGTTGAAGCCTCTTSTTGTGGAAGGCTGGCAGCAGAATACTACATCTAGAAGTTGAGAGGCAGTGTGACACATAAACCTTACTTCTTCATCAAGGAATACAAAATTTCTCTTGTGTCTGGATAACCTTATTTCAGAAACAAGAGGCCTTGATCCTTATGCCATAAGCATAGACAGAAGCGTCCCCAGAGCAGAACAAGACTGTTGCTGTGAATGTTGCAGCRCAGGAAAGGCTCAGCAGTTCCAGCACTGAGAAGGTGCTTGAATCTGCCTAAGAAATTCTGACACCAGTAGCTGGCAGTACTCATCTTCAGACTCCCAGATGCTGCAGACATAGATACAGAAACATGCCATAGGCTGCAGAAACACAGATAAATGAAAGCTGTGTATTATTAAAAAGGTCATCCAGGATATGAGGGCCACTAAATCCCTGTAACTTGAATAAGAATTGTAGGTCACCTTCCACCTTGGAGTCAGTTTGATTTGGACAGTGAAGATCAGAATAACCCAGAGAGCAAAGCCAGGTAAGTCTGTAGGGAAACGTAATGACTTTCATTAGACCAACTGGTAGAGTTGACAAACACGGACAAGCTTTCTGGCAGACAAGCTCTCTTCAGGTCTTAACAAAAGGGGCAGTAGTACATATATTAATATAATCTTTTCCTTAAGCGTTGAGGAGGTCTTTGAAGAAATGTGTCATTGTCTTTCATGCTGGGGCTTTTTTTTTTTTTTTTTTTTTTTTTTTTTTTTTTTTTTTTNTTTAATAGCGTACATAAGAATTGATGAAGGCTAGGCAAACACCCTTATCTGTCTTCAGCTTTTGAGGCAAAACTTCTTGTGAAGGACTCACCTTTGATGTGGGCCTGAGATTCCTAAGTAAAGAGGTTTCCCTCACACTGTTTATAAGCACTTTTGTTTTAAGCTTGGTGTGTATGATATTAAATTAAACAAGCATATCCAGATTCTGTATAACTGTTTTTTGCCCCTTAGAAGACATATCAAAAGCAAGYCACTGTTGGAAAGCAGGTGACAAAAGCCGTCCAGACGAATCTGTTAGGAGGTTTAAGATAGGTCAGCCCAAGGAATCACACTGTGTAGGGGTTTGAGACAAAAGACCATGCAGGGAAGGGACTCTCGAAGGAGAGTCACTTCAATGTCAGGATTCTGTCCTTCACATGAGCTAGTGATGAATTTTGCACTGCTGAGTTATGCTGTCCTATGTGACTRTAGCTATGTTTATTTTGAAATCTTTCTGTGGTGGAGGGAATTTATGGGCCAGCAATATTTCTACTTTATGGCACTTCCTTCTTTCACATTCCTTCATCTGGTCATTTACACGGGCTGGGCCTGCAAGGAGAGGTCAGGGGGGCACCCAAGCAGTATCTAGAGGCTCAGAATGGAAACATGTTTTCTCACGCAAAAATAAATAATGAAGAAATATTTCCATTGCAGAAAAGGAATAGAGGCTGGGATCACAGCAGAAACCAATCAGAGAACAACAGGGTACCCAGTCAAGGCAATTAACAGCATTTAACAACAGGCAAACACTGTACATAACGTATCTATTCTAGTGACTCTAACTTTGGCCTTCAGGTATTTTAAGTTTGTTATTGCTTTAAATAGACAGCAGCTGAAATACAAAATATACATGCAGTTGTATCTGAATCTGAATGAACAACCAGGAAAGAATCCKAGCTGCAGGCATATACATCCTCTGAACAGCATCTGAGCATAAAATGGCATCTCCGTTCGGATCACACCTAAGGATTTTTGCATTTGTAGGAGCAACAGGCAAAAAATAAGTTCTCCATATTGATTGCTGCCCTTTTCAGGAGCTGAATGAGCATCCCAGCTGAGAATATTCCTCAGCTAGAGCTTCCTAAAATCTAGATCTCGTTCAATTTCCTTATTTAAAAGTCTGCAGCAAAATGAGAAGGATCTATGAATTTTAAGCATACAAACCCTCAAGAAATCCCATCAAAAGATCAAAGAACCACCGAAGCCTAAGGGATCTACAAGATCAGCACAGTCTTATTAATATGTCAGAGCATCCAAAAGAGCAATGTACTAGCATCATATCCAAGTTTTTTCATTCTGCAGTTCTTCAGACTAAGCTCCTATTTCCAGCTGGGTTTGCCAGGTCCCCTAGAGTGGTATAAATCTAGGGGAAGCTCTATCACCATACCTCTTAACCATCAGAAAATACTGAGCACAACTGGTGTTATTTGGTTGTGTATGTTAGCAGATACRTATCTGATCTTCAGTACAGAAGACTTTCCTTCTCCATGTGTATGCACAGTGCTACCTGCAATGGAGTGTCTCAGACACTTTTACATTCTCCACCTTTATTACAARTCCTGTTGGTCTTGCTTCTGCCTTTCCACCCCAAGATGGAGTGGAAAGATGGTATTTCTGCTTTAGATTAAACAGAAGTTCCCATACAGGCAGTGTTAAGTATTCCTCAATAACAAACAACACCTTAGAAAGGAACAAAACATTGATTTTCTGAGGTTACGGGCTACATCATGTGGTTTAAATCAGATCCTGGTCCATGACAGTGAYAAAAAGGAGAACTCTGCTTAATGGTAGCGAGGAGAGCACATCTTTCTTCTTTAATCACATACAGATTTCCAGTGGGTAGGGGCTAGGCTGCCTGTTTGTCCTTCTCTATGTAAACCATAAACACACACTCAGATACACAGAGCTGGTCCACACTAATCATCTATCAGGAGTTCCAAATTCCTTCACTGCAATCCAAAGACCTTCTTTATTATCACATTGTTTCTTAAAAATGTATACAAACTAAGTTCTGTTCTCATCCTATTCTCATCTTTTCCCAAGTAACTGCTCTGAAAAACTCTGGTTCCCAAGGAAGCTGGCTTTTGAGGCTCCATGTAGACATTGTCCTCTGGATAAGGACAGCAGTGTAACTTGCAGAGATTGCAGCATTCAGTGGGTATGATTCTGAGCCCCCGCCAAAAGGGCAAAGATTATTTTATGCCCCTACAAGGTCAGATGCTGGATTTCTATGTAAGAATGAGTAACACTATGCACTCAGCGGCTTTTTGACAGCAAGTGTCAAACCTGAATCCCCATTCTAAAAACAGGTATCATCTGGCTGAGCTAAATGATCTATGTCTCAAGTAGGCATTTTGTGACATAGGGGGGGTTGACCATACTGGGGGGGGGTGGACAGGCCCCTACCCTAAGAGGCCCATGGAAGAGTTACCCCATCATTCAGATCACTCTCATTACACACAAAATCACACAGAAAAACTCCTAGCAGAGGGATTTTTTTTTTTGAGAATAGTACAGTATAAGTTGGCATCAGTAAACCTCAGTAGAAAAAGTTACAATGGTTTAACAAATTCTTACTCCATGGCTCTGTACTGCTACCTTTGCCAGATGGGACACCTCCTACTACTCAATTGCCAGAACAGCCCATGTAGATCCTCCTCMTCAATTCCAGTGCAAAACCAGCCAGGTTCACTTACACCATTTACAAGTAGCAGCTTGGCATTGTAGTGAAAGACAGGAAGAGCACTCATCTAAATCAGTTTCACAGTTGCTCTGTGGTGAGTAATCTCTTGTCACAGAAAAAGGTTCAATGACAAATAATCAGACCAACAGTGATACCTTAAACTGCCATGTCGTTTTAAGAGCAGTGTCAAAATTAGGTGCCCCTTTCTTAGTGACTCTCATGAGGAGTTGGACACTTCACAGATATTTGTGGTTTTGAAGAAAGAATCCAAATATTGGTTATTTAGGTCTTGCCTGAAAAAACCTTCCAAAGTTTATTTTGGCAAAGCCAATCCTACCAGGAAGACTCAGAGAAAGCCTTTAAAAATCCATTTATTATTGGATGTAACTCAGACATGACATTTATAATGTCATCAGAGCAGGACTGCTGTCGTGAACAAGAGCGTGGGACCAGGATTGGGTCCAGTTTTTACATTTCTTAGGCATCCTTTGCTAAATGTTATTTTACATAAAGAAGCATTTGTTTTGGGTCCAGATGTTCAAGTAACCTCCTGTCATATTTYGTCTGCATCCCAGCTCTCCCAGCTCTGATAAGTATTGAAAGGAAAAAGTGGAATGATTTATTTTGATCTCACTTCCATTTTTCCCTCCACTGTCTCCCCTCTTAATTTACGTAAGTATTTTAGAGCAGAGCTAAAGCGCGGTGGGTACAATTCTGCACTTCTCACACCAGTGTAAATCCAGAAGACAGGGGCATTCACTCTGAGTTGACCTTAGACAATTATTTGCAGAGTTATTTGGAATGAACAGTTGTGATCCAAGAAATCAGCCCTGGGCAGGCACTTGTTCAGAGAGAACATCTGCTATGAAATACACATTGAAATTGTCACTAGTCCTTACAGATGGGCATTGTGCTGAGGCTAATAACTGTGAAATGCAGACTTACACTGTATCTAAGGCCTAAGCAGCCCTTTGCAGTTACTACAGCATGTTTAGTGCTGACACCTCTTTATTTACTCGCAGGGTGCTGCAAAGGCAGCCTTGACCTGGAAGGCTTGAGGCCTCTGCATCAACACCAGCTTCAATTACATGATTGTAATTACTCCTCTTATAGACTGTGATCATAATCAACTGTATAAGTAACCTGATTTGGTCAATAATGACCCTGGTGATGGCAATATGCTCCTTATGAGTGTCAGAATAGCTGTGTGCACTACAGACATCATTCCCTTCCACTTCCTAAGAAATTCTTTTCTACTCCAGGGCTTGCCTGTACCAGAATTTTTCATGGCTGATGTAGACAGAGCATCCTCTGTCTGAGGACACAGAACCATTCTCAATAGCTGGAAGTCAGCTAAAAATTAATGTCAATAAGGACTGTGTGGGTACCTAAATGAATCCAGAGTTTGCACCAGCTTCCAAAGTTCAGGTATTTATCTAATGCTTCTGAGGAGATTAAGAAGCTTCTGGAGGCATTTAAGGACTCCTGGTACCAGCATTCAATTCTGTAAGTACTTTGCATGCAGAATTGTACTTGGAGCCAGTGGGATGTCCCAACATAAGAAAAAATGAGATTTGAATGTCAAATGTATAAAAACTATCCAAGAACCATACAGGGAAAAAAACAAAGCAAAACAAACGAAACCCCAAAACTGACTGTCCAAGAAATCCAGAATGACAAAAACCTTCTGCTTCCAGCTTCACTCTGGCTCAGCAGAAATGGGCAGCAGATCCAAGGCTGTGGGGCTAGTAACATATCCTTTACACTGCAAGAGAAAATTCATGGAGCACTTTGTCGGAAAGAAATCATTAACACAGGAAACAAGAATTAATGGAGACCACAGTAATTCTTGCTACAAATGGGATGAACCCGATTTCCCTCCCAGCTGCATCACTGGAAATCTACCAGGGGAAGTTTTTTGGACACAAAGATTCTCAGGAGCCTGGTGCACAAACCTTGTCACAAAGATTACAGGAAATCGTCTGCAATGTAGCGTTAAAATTTTTTACAGGAGACATGAAAATTTCTGTGCCTGGTCCAGAACAGAATCCCCTGATGCTCTGCTATCCTATTCCTCTCCAGGCATAGCTCCTGGACCAGTCCTAAAACAGCCAACAACCCAAGGTGATATCACTTGTTAAATATGAAGTTTGGGATTGAAATGCCTTGTTCTTTCTCATTTTGCTTGCCAGCACTATCCCCAAGCTCTATTCAGGGCCTCTTATTTTCCTGAGAACTAAATTTAACTGAAATAGTAATAAAGATACTTTGCATGCTCATGTGACACTAAGGAAAAAGAATTAGTGGGCAAATTATTGACATATGGAATAATCGCTCTTCAGACTTTCCATAATAGTATGACTATTAAACTAAAAGATTATTAATAATATGCTATTTAGCCTGTTTTCTCAATGGTGGAGAAAGAACTGAGAATGTAAGGATGACTGAGGAGAAGAAGCTGGAACCTTTGACATGCTCCTGGCAACAGGCAGGGAGAGAAATCCCAGCTGTGCATGTAGCACACTTTGATGTATTTGTAAGGCGTTGCAATAGCACGTTAGTTTCCAAATATATTTACTCATGGCGGCAGTGCAGCCAGCTGGTGTATCCATGTGCTAGTCAGATATCCAAGCTAGGAAAGATCCCTGGTCATCAAAAGATGATGAAATTGGAATTGAGGCATTTTGTCTCTGTTATAGCCATTTTCTTCAGCTAATGTCTCTAGGTGAAAATGGAAGTAATCTTTTTTAAGACAGAATAATGTCTGGCAGGGCTGGGAGTAATATAACCTTCTGCTTCTTTTTTTTTACACTAAGAGTGGAGCATGAGAGCTGGGATGCTCTGGACTTTTTTCAGGACAGAATGTTAATCTTTAGGCCGTACGTTCTCTATTTGTACTCTTTGATTATCAGAAGAAAGATATTCTCTCATCTTTGAAACCGAAGTTGGGTATTAGAGGGAAGAGAAGTACCATACAGTAAACAGAAGATATAGTCCAAGTTTCCTCATTCCCACCAAATGAGGAATTTATTTTGAGAAGGAACCTCACAATGCTTCACATCTTCCAGCTCTTTCTAGATTTGCAAAGTTGGATTTAGAAATCCTATAGAAATGAGCTCTGTGTATAGTTTGAGTTCTCAACATTCTTTCTGCATTGCCATCAATTTCACTCACACCACCTCTGCACTACCCTCTAGTTAGTGCACATGGGTTCAGGTAGGCCTGGCACTGAGCAGGGAAGGAAGGTTGTGCAGCAGAGCCCCAGCTGCCCTTCAGTAGTGAAGAGCAGCCCTTAGTCCAACTGGAGACCCATGAAGGTACTCATGAAGTTGSCAGTCCATAAAGGTACTCACTTCATGACACAGCTTTTGATTTCTCTCGGAAGTTGTTTGTGGACTTTTTAACCCAATGTTTAATGACATGCCAAGACAGAGAAGAATCCTGTAAAACCATTTGAAACTGCCCTGGGACATCTAAAGATGCTGCTTCTGACCTGATAATTACATGTAACAATATGTAGCCCATACATTCTCTCCACATCTTCTCTCACACCAGAGTCTGAATAGTCCTAATGTATCTAAAAGCTACGTGTATTTCATCTACCCACAGTAGCTGTTCTTATTTATGCACATCATTCAAGAAGCAAAGTGGAATTTAAAGCTCTTTACACCATTGAGGAGGTTGTACTTGATCAGAATCAGCCACGTCACATCTCTTGTTCTCAATCAGCAGCCTTTCTCATTGTGCCTGTAATAAGGGCGGCCACTCCAGGTTTATCTGGCAAACTCATACCCAACTGGCAGAGAGCATGAAAGGGATTGATAATTATCTACTAAGCCTCAAAATCTCAGGAGGTGTCACCTGCTCTGGCAAGTGCTGCCATGCTCAAGAAAGGCCACTTTGCTCCCTGTCAATTTTGCTGCTCTTTCTGTATGCGAGTGCTCTTCTCAGATAAGGCAGTTATTGTCACCACAGATTGGACAGGGAGAGCTCTGCAGTGGGAATGGCTGCTGTTATTTATTTTTTTTTAATCCATTCTATGAAAGATTCCACTGGAAAGAAAGTTTTGCCATTAGCTCAAGACCCCTTATGCTTGGACAAATCACCTCAGCAGACGCTAAGCGCCCTGGAATAAAAATAAYGAGAACAACGACAGCGCCTTCGTCCAGCAGGCAGGATTGACGCTGCTCAAGTGACAGGCTCTTCTCTTATAGCATGAGAACACAGTGTGTCTCATGGGAAACTACAGACCTGTAACCCTGATGTGAGAGCGCCCTGCATTACGAATGGGTTGCCACCAGCTGACACATCTTCATAGTTTCTCTTCTGACTGCTGTGCTTTCATACTTCATTATTCATGTTTATTCTGAGGTATATATTTTGGCTAGATGGTAAAATACTTTTTTCCTTACATTTTTTTTCTTTCTAGATAGTGATAAGAGTTCCTGTTCCTCCTGTGGKCTAGATTCAAAGACTGAGGTGCAAGATAGAGTAAGATGAACTTCTAATGCCTTTATATCAMTTTCTTACAGCCTAAGACAGATATGAAAAACAGTCTAATTATACACCTAGGGCAGAAAAAAAGTATAAATTCAATTAGGAAAGTTGGTATCTTTTTCATTCTTAACTTCTTTGTTTTTGTACTTTACTTCTCTGGCCCTCTCAGGTGATGAACTATACCAGACTATGAATTATCCCACTTTTACAAACTCTCAATTTCACAGCTTGTTCAGCTCAAATTCAGAGGTGATGTAAGGGAGCCAAATTGGAAGTAATAATAGAGAAGTCCTGAGAGGCCTTCTACCATGTCATATGTGATAYGGAAGCTGGAGGAAGGTGAGACATACAAATTTGGACTTCCTCTCTAATCAGGCCTTCCTTTAAAATGTAAATCTGTGATGCTTCTCACTAGATAAGCAAGTCTAATATTTTCTCATACAAAGGTTTGCAACAGTTATACTTCTACCATAAACTACTGATCAAATTATTCAGAATAGAATTAATTTGCTGTCTTCAATCACCAGATCCCCTAATTAGGACAAAAATACACTAACAAGAAGGCATCATCACATAGGAAAGAATAATAAGACAGCCTTCTCAATATGACAACTAGCATTGCTGTAGCATGTTTTGCTGACTTAGCACAGTTTACACAGCACTTAGCCCAGAGACTTCCAGAATGGACCCAGATCCTGCTATGTTAAGGYCTGCTCCAATATACAGAGTTTAAGGCAGGTCCTAACCCTTTAAGACTTTCAGGATCAAGCCAATTTTAATTCCAGAAGCTCTTCCTCACACCACCCAGAAGAATCTCTGCTGCTGAAGGTCAATCAAATACTGTCATGATTTTGTTTAAAGTTTGCACAAATTTGTGAGCAGTAATACTACTTATGACGGTGTAGACAAGAAAGGGTTAAACAGGTTTTATGTTAGAACACCTAAAAAGGTCAAGAGGTCATTTCCTTCACGTGTAACCAGTTGACCAGGTGCATCTGTGGAATTTTCCCTTGCTCAAAAGCCTCRAGGTACAGGCTATTTTTCCCAGAGATGAATAATTAGATTTAATGGGACAATATTCTTTAGATATAGCAAAATCTAAAAATATTAGATTCATAGTTGCCACAGAAGAGTGCAGAGATTTGTTTGACAAATATTGCTTTCAGTCCTAGCCTTATTTTTACATGGATCATCATTCAGGATTAGAGAGGAAACTGAAAGGGAAATGTTCTGTCTGAATTCCACYGAAGTGTGTGAGTTCAGCACTGATTTCAAGCTGTGTTATTTCTGAATTAGCCTTTCTAAACAGCTGCTCTTACCTTTGGGACTTCAGTGATCTGAGGTTCAAGAGCATACGATAAAAGCTCATATGCTTTCAGTGTCCTGGAACCCAAAACTTATATCAAAAGCAGCTAACATCTTTAAAGCATATTAGTGAATCCTTTTTTTTTCTAGGAATAGCCTGAAAATAATATATATACATATATATATGAAATATATTCTTTTTTGATTCTTTACTTTGTATATAGTAGAGCTGAAAGGTTTACTGACTTGGAAAAATACTTCTTCATTTTATTACATTATAAGGAATGACATGTAGCTATTGCTGGAGGCAAAGACAAAATTACTGTTGACTTCAAAAGAATTAGGATTATATTCCAGAAGTACAAATTCTGCATAAAAACTTAAAAATAATACAGGCACCAGAGAGCACAGGCCTTGATTTTGAAAGACTCTACTAGGCACTGTAGCACCTAGGCTTTTGCAGGTGTTACAGTCCCAGATCCTGAACAATACTGAGATTATATGGACAGTCAGCATTTCCTAAACTCTACTGAAAATCAACAGAGTCTAAACTCCAATGTGCATTAGCTACTGGCCAAAGACCTATACTCCATTTAGTTTGAGAGTCTGCCAGTCTAAACACAGGTATCTAAAATGAGGTACCTAGCTGAAGCCCATTTTCCCAAGGTGTCTCTGTCTGGATGGTGCCAGCTGATGGAAACTGATGCACTGCTTTGGCGAGTGGTTCATTCCGCCTGACTTAGGTTGCCTCTAGGCAGTATTAATCCCTCTCTACATTGACTGAGGATTAAAACAACCAGACTGGGTTGGATCTTAACTTTTAGCTACATGATCAGACAAAAGGTATCCACGTTTTCCTGTACATGAAAATGTGTCTGTGCCTTTGTCTATGTAAGAACTTTATGGATGTTTTCAGAACTGGTGGCATTATGATCTTATATGACAATGACCTTTATTCTCAYGTTTAAAACAGAGTGGACTTAGGGTTTGGGCATTTTTATATTTGGTTTTGTGGTTTAACTCAACACCTGAGAAGCACTGCATGAAAAGAAGGTCCTCATTAAAATTTCAACACCCTTGCTGCATCAGTTCAGATTCAGGAAAGCTCCCACTATGCAYGTAATTGTTTTTCCATATTAAAGCACTCTTTGCTGAAGGATAATTGATATAAGGCTTAAAACTGTAGCAYTGAAATACAAAAAAAGTTAATAACTTGTCTAAGTATTTGTGCAGGCCCCTTGATTCCATCCTCTGGAGTCCCATCGTGTTCTTCAGGGGTGGGCTAGTAAATTGTCTTCTTGGCTGGCTCTTTGGCCAAGTTCACCCACACACATCTTACGTTCCAAGGAGTCCGATCCCCAYAGGTCTGTGTAAAGCGAGTGGTTTCTCCCTTACAAATACTCAATGAGAACATAACACCACTTCTTTCTGATGTCAGATCATAGGCACAGAMAATTGACAGGCCTCAGAAGTGATAAGGAAGACACTCTGTGCAGACAGAGATGATGAATCAGTATATAAATGTGTATCCATGTTCACATACCAGACTGTGACTGTATCAGTTAAAAGGAGAAAAAATGCAAAGGCATAAACTGACCACCYATCAGCATCACCAGCTGAACTGTCCATGAACATGCTTGTTACTAGGAATAAGTCTCCTGATTAGCCCATTCYTCAAAATCACCCCAAAAATGTGAGGACTCTTCCACCCACGAGTCTACCGRGTAATGTCTCTATCCTGTTCACAAATGAAATGAGCTGTCTGAAGGAATCCTGGGTGCCTTTCTCAGYCTTATCCTGCTGATCCCCTGCCCTTGCTTGCTGATAGAAAAGCCAGTACAGCCAATTCAATATGCTCAAACTATTACGGCCTCCCTCGTTCTATGCCATATGGGCCATACTACAGCTACCTCAGCTCATTACAAGAATCCAACCATTTTCTAGCCCAGGGAGTCCTGCCAGCCATATAACTCCACTGTGTTCTTGCTTACACAGCCAGGCTAACCCCAAAGTTCCTCGCTCTGCAACAAAGACCTCCGAGATGATCACGGTGGTGTTAGAAATAAGTGGTAGGCRGTGCTGTTTCTTAAGGAGAGCTAAAGAGTTTCCGAGCTACACATTAGTTCATAGTATATATGCCTTAACTTTGGCCTTGGCTACAGTAGGGCTCTCTCCAGCTCCTGGAGCAAGCTGAGACTGAGAAGGTACACAGGTGGTTTAAAGTAGCTGTCCCATGACCCTTCCCAGGGACAGGAATCCTGTGCTGTATCATCTGGAGGCAAAACAAAACCTTGCCCTGTCAGCCTAACCTTGAAATAGATCCCTAAATGCCTAGTTGTGCCTTTGCAAGCAGTCTGAAACCGCAGGAGAAGTCAACATGTGGCCACAAAGAAGCTCAGTGCACCTGAAAARCCTTTTTTCCTGGGAAGGATATACCTGAACTTGAATAAAAGCAATCAAGAAGCAGAAAGACCTGTACATATTAACTAATAAAGTCCTTCATCATGTAATCACTTAGGGGTGACTTTGGTGGGGCCACAGTGTCGTAATGTTGACGTGCAGTAGCGTTCTGGTGGGGCTGGGGCTGCTTAGCTTGGCAAAGTCATCTAGGGAAGGTGTGGAGACATTGCAGTTATTTGCAGATACTGTCTGTGTGCAAGTACCATGGAGGACAGACAAATTCACTGAGGTGCTAAAAGGATGAATAAGAAGGGATAAAGAAAGGAAATTAATAGAACAACATGACTATCAAGAGGAATTTGCTGATATTACTCTGTGGAATAATCTCCTCCCTGCTTCAAATACATAAAACTAGACTGGAAAAATTACTAAAGAAGCATACAATGGAAAAAGCAAACTGGACTCGGCTTCAGAGAGTTCCCAGGAAGACTTTTCTATCTATCATCACTAGGTTTCTCTAAAATTCAGGCTCATCTGGGAGTGCTCATTCAGATTTATATGAAGTTGAAATCAATAAAGTTTTTCTACTACTGTGTATTCYACTATAAATTCTATAATTCTATTCAGGAAAAAAAATGAAAAGATATTTCTGGAGAGCTACAAGGTGTTGAGAAATGGACAAAACCAAGGAGAGGAGGGAGCCTCCTTCCAGGATGTCACTGGCATGAAATTGTCCACAGAATCATTCTTGACAGAGATTCCCCAGATTCTCATTGTTATTTCCTGTAATAAAAAAAAATGTTCTCTAGCCAGAGAACACATCCCCAAGACTGCTGGAGGCAGTTTACCACTGTTTTATGTTAGCCTGTCAATTACAGGTTGACTGAATGCCCAACTGCGTCCGCCTGCCAAAGATCAATGGCTTCCTTCTGAAAAAAAATATGCTGGGGAGGTGGGGGACGGTCTGGGCCCTGGGGGAAAAGGAATGCCTGGACCCAACTGCTTCCTAGTCTCCTGCACAGTTTATGGGTCTGATACGCTTCTTGCTTATCTCACRGCAACACCATCTCCATCCAGACTGCATAGAGATATGCAAAATAGTGATGCTATCAGTGCAGAGGTCATTGGTGGCTTAAAGATCACGCATATCTAGCTATTTTAGGTTTCCTCAACATTTTTTGTCAGAAGAACATAAGATAAAATAAGACAAGGAAGATCATCATCCAGCAGACTTCCACATGTAACGAGTGATGAACGAACATCAAAAAACGTTGACGTGATTTGGTCTGGATCAAAATGTGAAATACATTCAAATTTACTTGTGGGCTACCAAATACTAAAGAGATACTGACAGCTTATAGAGAATTCAAGCAATGCTGTTAAGCCASTCAAGGGTCTAGAGTACATGAAATATATAGAGAGGTTGAAGGAAATGGGCTTTTCTAGCTTTGGGGAGAGAAGGTTAGAGAGGGGGAAGAACTATTTGCATCTTCTACTGCTTGAAGGAGCTCGTGGAAAAGACAGAACCAGATTGTTCTTGGAGGTGCAYGCTGAAAGAACAAGAGACAGAGAAGACAAGTCACAACACAGTAATTCCAATTGGATATATGGAAAACATCTTTCACAGGGAGAGTAGTGAAGTAAGTTAGGCAGAGATGACATGAAATCCACATCTTTGAATATTTTCAAAACTTCASTGGATAAGACCCTGAGCAACCTGATCTAACATTGAAGTTGAGTCTTCTGTGAGTAGACAGTTGGATTTGATGAGCCCTAGAGGTCTCTTCTGATCTTAATTTGTCTGTCATTCCATGATTCTATTTATGCTGCTTGAGCCTGCTTCAGGCTGAAAATACCATTGAAACTAGTATTTTGCTAGCATGAATTTTGGCCCCAGCTAGAACAACAGAGTTTGGGCTGGATTCTAGAAGCTGGTAAGCTTTGTGCATGTTTTGATTTGCCTATGYTTGCATCCAATATGTGATATAAAGTCAAGTATTTTTATTGAAATTGATTATAGAATACCTGAAGAAGTAGCATATCATAATCCAAGTCCTTTGGCTCTAGAAATCTGGTGCTCTCCTGTCAGAATGACTTTTTAATGGATGCTAAGTACCATGCAAAAATCACTGCAGAGGCTTAGAAAATACTCTTTTCTTTTCTTTCAGATTTTATGATAAGGTTCAGACTCGGTCTGCTTTCTTACTAGGAATAAATTACCTGGAGTAGTGGCCTTTTGTTCTTCTCCCCTCCTCTTCCCCTACTGGATTTGCTTGGTGCTCTTCCACTGAGCCCTATGGGTTTATTGCTGATAAACATGAGGATAAGTGGGAGGAGCATTTGCAAACCTCTGCCAGAACAGCAGACACAGTCATGGCTGCTGTTTTGTGCTGCTCTACCCTACTAACTCATCCTGAACTAACAGGGCCTTATCACTCCCACTGTGGATGGCTGTATTAATCTCTTCTTCCTCTAGAAGGAAAGGACAGGAGATGCAAAGGATGAAACAGGGGGGAGAAGGGATCACTTAACTTTAGTATCGATTGCTATCCCGAAAGCTGTGCTGTAGGTCTATGTGTGATTAATTATGGAGTCGCAGAAACTAGAAGAAAGAAAGTCAGTCTTGAAAATTTATTGAAAATTAGTCTTCCATGACTGTAGGGTAGACTGCTCCTAACCCTCATTTTCCCCTACCTCTTCCCTTATGCCAGCTTCAATTTCTTAGTAACATCCCAGTGTGGCAAACTATTTTTTACCTCAGTGATTTCCCCTATTTTAGCTGAATATAGGATTGATTTTTCTTCCTCTTCTGAATTGTGCCAGACACCAAGAAAATGTTGCAGCAACCATCTCACTGCCCCTCACTATTAGGAAACAGCTTCGGCTCTACACAGCGGGAATCTTCAAGATGAGAAATGATATAATCAAGAAGTAGGAGGCCATGTGATTTGCTGGGTACAACTGCTGAAATGAGTTTGGGCCAGTATCTCTAAATACTGTGTTTGCATATGACCTTGTCAAGTCAGTTCTGAAGAACTATGTCTCTGAATGGCATTGCAAGATGAAGAGCCAGACATTTCAGCAGTACAACTCAGAACAGCTTGAACTGAGCTTCAGTGGAGTGATATTGGATGACACCAGATGAGGATATGGCCTCACAATATTTGACATCTGCCCTCTGAGAAGGCAACAGATTCTTTGGCGCAACTCCTACCTTCAATTAAAAAAAATAAAAAGCCTTTATTGCTTTTTAATTGGGATGAAAGAGGGAGTCTGTTTTCTTTGGAGCTTACTTCAAAGCAGACAGTCAGTGTTTCTGAAAATAAAGAGCCTTGTTGGGTCTCTTCTGATCTTACCCACTAGGCAAAATAAACTCAGATGGAGGCGTCCCTCTCCACTTGTGCTCTCAGTGCAAGTCATTTCCCTTGCAGGTTTATTCAACAACTAAGAAATCCCAGATTCCAGTTTCCAGTGAGAAGTTGACTGCTCTTGGGAGATGCAGATTTTGGCACTCCTCTGCAATCAGTGGTTTTGTCCATCACACAGTCAAAACGAGACAAAAATCAAAAGTGCTTTTTATTTGAGCCATTTCTCTTGCACCTTCATGCATTGCAAGAAATCATTCAGAAAGGCCACTGGTTGAATATAGCAGACCATACATGAAGGTTTCCCTATGACCCGYCCCCCATTTCCAACCCAGCATCTCTCCTGTGTAGAAGTCAAAAGGAATGAGCCAATGGACAGCTAAAATTCCCTTCTCCCAGCTTTCATATCTGGACCACCCTTACTTATGCAAGTCGGTTGAAGATGAAAAATAACATTGTGTTGTACACATTGATATGAAGCTCCCACATTTGTTCCTCCTTGTTTTCTTTAAACAGAAACATAGCTTTCAAACTGAGAGGGCCATTTCCTGCCCCCTTTCCTTCCCCTAAATATGGAGAATGGGATCCTCCAGCATCTGCTGTACCTCCTTCCAGTTAAACTCAGGGCTGATGGTGTCCCAAAGATACTACACAATCTAGACGCCAGACAAGAACAGCAGCAATACATACGATGACCAAAGCTTTGCTGTACTTTAAAAGACTCACTTTTAACTGCTTGCTAAGCAGAATTTGTTGACTGACTACACCCCTTATAATGTATGTTTTCTTCTTTTTGATGATAGTTACCTGGATTAATTAAATAAGGATGTGGGGGACAAGAGGATAAATTTCAATGGGATCACCCACCACAGGACTGGAATATTGGGCCTAAGATACAGCCAGAAATGACAAGAAAATACATGCACGTTAGCACTGAAAAAGTTGAAAACACCTCTGTCACTGACACCTCTGGTTACAACRCATCTGAGCTCTCAGTGTATTTTTGTGTGTCAATACATACTTCATTCACTTTATCAGACACCAAGGACTGAGTGWATCAGAGAGTGCAAATTAACTTCTCAGTCGGATAGAGGGCCTGTTGTTATTTAATGTGCATATAAGGGCCTTAGGGTGCATTATAGCCACTTAAAAAACATTCCTCACACACCTTTTCCTTTCTTTCCTTTTTTTTTTTTATGGTAAAACTTGAAAACCTGAAAATATTTGGCTAGAAACCATACTAGTTCTGTCATGGAAGCTCTGCAAGGCCTCCTGAGAAGTGTATTTCGTGTATTTTGCACTCYCATTATCCCTCTGGGCAGGAGCCTCGATTGGATTAGATATCGTACGATAAACTATGTTCTCATCTTTGGGGTGACATGGTACTTTTACTTGAGGGTAAATCAAGAAGCAATAGATGATGTGTATTTTGACTTCAGTAAGGTTTATGACACTGCCATGTGACATTTTCATAAACAACTGAGGAAAACACAATCTAAACAAAACTATTCAAGAATCAATACCAAAATGATCCAAAAAATCCAGAGAATAGTTATTAATTGCTTAGATCACCCTAGAAARATATATTGAGAGGGACTTCTTAATAGTCTGTTCTGGCTCTGGCACTACTCTTTATTTTGTTAATGCTTTCAGAAATAGGATAAGGATTACCCTTATAAAGCCTGAAAATTATACCAAACTAGTGAGATGGAGCATGGACATCAGATTTAGATTAAAAAAAAATCTTGGCCAATTGAAACTATTTTCAGAAAGGTAGTTCCATGATGGCAATCCCATCTTGACAAAGGCCAAAACACCATGCTTAGGTACCTTAGGCTGCTCTTCTATTAGACAGGCCCAGCCCAGTGGCTCTGTCTGGAGCTGGGCATATAAATCATCACAGAACTTTGCTTTTCTATTCAAGCTCCCTCTTTCATCCAGTACAATCTGCAAAGATTTTCAGCATTTGGAGCAGATATTCAAATGGCAAAGTTGTACCTCTTCTGCTCCATCTCAGTGCTAACAGCAACCTCTCCTATCACTGCCCCTTGGCTACTTCAGCTCACACGAGAGCCCATCGTGAAAATTCACCTCCTGCTTGCTGGCTGCTGCCCAGATGGCACTCAAAACATTGCAAGGGGACCTGAAACACCCCAGCAAATTTCCGTATGGTCCTAACCTTAAGTTCGAGGCTCAGAAATGAGGGCTTCAGTCTTATCCTCTCCTTTTCTTCCCCTTCCCTGCACTGGCAATCCAAATCCCACTTTCCCTATAGTCAGGGGTCAGTCAGGAATGGCAGCTAACAACAGTCCTGTCTAATGGCTCAGCAGCAGACCAGAGGCACTGCAGCACACAGGCACATGCATCAGCTCCCCATCCCAAAAAGGAAAGGTTGAGGCATGCAGCTGCAGAGGCTTCTCTGCACAACCAACAGCTTTGTCAGGCAATGCTGACAGCAAGTCAGAGTAAAAAGTAGTAAGTTRGAGCAAAAGCCTGAAAGACAGAGGACCAAACCCTCAAAGATAGTTAGATTCCTCAGATGTGCTGATTTTAATGGGAAGTAAGTACCTGATAGCCAAATCAGTAAGTGTATTTGAGGTGTCTCACACTGAAATCCCTTGTGCCTCAGGGACTAAATGCCTTTAAGGAGTTAAGCCTGAGGCCTTCTGTCCACAAGAAAGGGCCAGCTAAGGTAGCTCCACTGTCGGTGGCCCATTTGTGGCTTTACCCAGGCCCCCTGAGGTGCCAAAAGAAATCAAGTTCCCACTTTCATTTAAACTTTAGTTTTTATGAAGACTCCTATTYGTTTCTGAGCCATCTTCTCCCTGCACACCCACACACACACAGCCTGGAAGAATAACTGTCTCCTTAGTACCAAAGCTACTTAATGTCAGAGCTCCTATTGTGATAATAAACCTGAGGTATATCTGTGGTGGGCTAAAACTATGGGAGTTTCTCACTTAAACCATTGCACAAGGTGTTACTGTAATTACTAGTCGAACCCACAGGGGTGAATAGCAGCTCCTAGCGCAGTACAAAACGGCAGCTCATTGATTCAGAAATCAAATTAGCAATTGGGTGTAGAGCAGAAGGGAAAACAGGCCAGCATGGGGGAGGGAGGACAGCATGCTGGTGGGAAAGGAGCTGTTGCTTTTCCTGTCTGGTCCCAGCACCTCAGTTCTGGGCGTGCAGCCCTGCAGGCCACAGAAAGCATCTCTTTACACACACACATGCACGCCCCTGGCTTGAAGAAGCTTGTCTTTAGAAGAATCAATGCCACATACAACTATCTTAAACAAAGACAAAAACAACAACAACAACAAAAACCTTTTGAGGTTYAAAAGTGGTACAGATCCAAGGTTATTGCTTCACTAATGGAGTCTGTCTGGTGTTACCAAGCTCCGAGCTTGGGCCACTGGTTACASGGAACACAATGGAATTTGAAGCCTAATTAACAAAAGAAATCCCTCCACCTGCCTTTAAATTGCACACGTGTTTCCAATTGGTCTCAGAGCCCCAAGTGGCTAAAATTGTGCTAAACAACTCTATTCAAGAGCGTGTGGCAGGAAAATAGCCTCTTGAGTCACCAGCCAGATCCAGATGCTCAGGGGACCACAGCAATCAACATAAGGCCATGCTCAGGGCTATGGGTGAGGGGAAAAGCAGCCTAATTTTATTCAGAGAAGATCATGATCCTCAGCAGCCTGGTTAGCTGTAAACGAAAGTTGTTGCCAGGCTTGTATAGTAAGATTTTGGTGCCTGTGCTAGTGACAACCCCAGCATGCTTGCAGCACCTCTGTGACACCACCAAGTAAAGGAGGAGTCAGGGGAACAGGCTGCTCTCGCCAGYGAATGGCTCCCTCTCCCTTAACTCATTACTTCTGTGCAATTAGGAATCTCATGCAACCTCTAATATGAARCCTATGCTCTCCAACATGGTGGGGTTGGGCTGGCTTATTGCATCTGCACCTAGTCAGGTATTTCAAAGGAAAACGTGCAATAAGTATCTAGCAAAACTAACAACAGACTCAAGTCAGTGATATTTTGCACCTCACAAGGAAAAGGTGTCTCTCCCTTTTGAGGAAGATAAAAACTTGCCAGCCATCTGCTTTTATCCTTTCACTGTGGCGTGCTCAACAGCATAGTATTTTGACTGCCTCAAGTCTCGTCCTTTAGAGTTGGTGACAGACTAACAAGTCTGCTGATACCTAGTGTGACCCTGAATCAAAGGATTCACAGGAATTACTGCTGGGCTAGAGTTGGTCCACTTCTGTAGTTGAGATGCAAATTTAAGTAGCTAATTACAAGCTCTTTTCATCCTAAACCAGGATCTGTTAAGCTTCTCTCTCCTATTTACTAGTAAGCTGTTGCTTGCATTTTTTCTTATCTGGGAGSATAAGGATAGCATCACCTGAGACCCACATAAAAGAATCAGTGAGAATTCAGGTAAAATTCTTGGGATGACAGCATCACTGGTCCTGCTGCATACCCAGTGCTACCCAGCTGGACCACCTGCACCCAGCTCTGTCTCTCACCCAGGTAGCCACAGAAGTGCCTGCATCCTTCCTGTATTCTGCAGGAAGTAATCAGGACACACAGAGCCAGAGAACTCACCCACCTGGATTCAGATGGGGAGCTGAAGTAGCTTTAGAAGCATTGTCTCCAAGAGATTAGTCCAAAGGTCCATTTAATGCCCTGTGTAGCATTAGACATTTCATAGGACATTGATTTCAGCTTGGCCCGACAGCCCCTGCTTTAGCAACATGACTTTCTCATCCATCACAGATATGAAATAGCTGTCTTTGGGAACTGAGAGGGAATTGAGCAGGACCCCAAGAATTACCATTAGGACTCACTTCCCTCTCCTAGTGTCTTTTGACTCCTCCAGCTTTACCACAGCGCAGAGACTGCTGGTTTCCTCAGCAAACCAGCAGGGAGCTGACCCGCAGGTCCACTCCGCTGGAGGGCACACAGCGGCCCACTGTATCCTGGAGACAAAAGAACTATCCTGCCTCGGTAATAATGATGTGTGGTGACACTCTCACTCTCAGGGCAAACCAATGAAATCAGATATGCTTCCAAAGAAAYGCTTTAGGTTAGGCCTTCTGGAGTTTTCTAACAAGTTACTGATGAGCTGGAAAAATTTCAGCTCTTTCTGGCTCTCAGCTTTCTACCTGTGACAAAAACGTACATGAGCCATAGCCTTGGCCCCAACACACTCACCTTCCATAAAACTGCGTATGCACACTGACCTCTCTCCCTAAAGCACATACGGCTATGGCCAAGCTCAGCCTTGACTTCAAAAACCCACTTCATTTGAGAGTGAGGTTTCCTGTGTTCCCAGCCCAGTACCAGGGGAACTGCCAGGGTTCAACAGGGTACAACTACTCACTGCCAGGGTTCAACTGGGACTGTCCAAATACCATACCAGGCATCTTCTAAAATGAGCAGGGCCAGCTCAGGAGCACATTCATAGCCTGCATAGATGGGGAGGATGGCTGCACCACACTGTGCAGGTGTGGACTGCACTTTCAAACGCTGTAGGCTCTGTAGGACACATATTCATTCTGAGAAATGAATAACTCTGGTAGGCAACTCTTTATTGTGGCATACATATGCTGGGTGCCAGAGCATGACACCAGTCCAACAGAGATCTTTATGCTATTCACTCTCAGTTATAGTCATTGGTACAGGAGCTAAGTGAGCTTAACTGTTATTTTACAGAGAGGAGAGCAATAGCTTGATGGACCACTYCCACACACACTTTGCTTGGGACAGATGTTTGGCGATAGTGTCCTTCAGTTGGCTCCTGAGAATCTCTACTTTTGCATAGAGGCTCTGGTTTGCAAGCCTCAGCGTGACTGYTGTTCTGTGACAAGAAATGTAATAGGCATCTGGGATTAGAAAGGAGGAAAAGTGGAGTTAAGGTCTTCAGTGAATAGGCTTCCCTAGTTGAATACTTCTTGTCCTGTTAAAACTATCTCTGTTAAGAACTTCTCTTCCTGACAGCACAGCCTGTGAGGGTAATGCCAGTCCTGTGCTAAAGTTGCATGTTGAGCTGGGTGGAGCTGCAATCTGGCATCAGGAATGATCCTGTACCACTCATTCTACTGGTTGAATCATTTCCTGGGACATTTCCAGCTTTAATTTCTATTCACAAATTAAAATAAGCTTTGCTRTCTTTAAGGCCACTGCAAGTCTACTGGATTTAAGCCCTTGCTATATATTTCTTACACAGTCTATAGCCAAAAAATCAACTTGAAAGAAACTGCAGCCTCTGATACCCAGTCATCTCTCTCTGATAAYTAGATTAGTGCAGAGATACACACTGCACCTGCCTCAAACACTGTGGATACATGGGCAGTGTGGCTGCCAACCCACTAAAAAAGTCCAGTCCAATGGCAAGTAGAGGGGAACTGGGGGTCGAGAAGGTTTTGGGKTTTTTTTGKTTTTTTTTGCAGGGACAGGGGTGTTTTGTTTTGCCTAGCCAGGTATTTGAAAGTGACACTGGCTACATGATCTGCCAGTTTTCCTGGGGGCAAGCTGGGATGTGGCCCAGCTTTTGAATATCCTTGCATTGTGCCAAGGAATCTCACGCATGCCATGTTGATTAGCAACTGGCATGGGTCCTGTCCACTCTTCACTCACTGCCCAGATCTCAGAAGACAGACATGAACAGGGGATCTGGGATGCTAGGGATGTACCTATTAAACCTATTTCCCAAATRAGCTAGCTTTCTCCCCACAAAAGTTTTCTGCACCAGCAGGCCATTGAGGGCAGAAARAGACAACTGCATCTTCTTTCCCACAATAAAAAAGAAACATGCCACATGGCAGCAAGTWAGCAAAGCCCATTAGTGATGCATTCCTTTAAAGTGCCAAATGCACTGTCTGGAGCTAGCCATTGCACCGATTATTAGCATCTGCTTGGAAGTCTAGGAGGAGAGTGGGGTTGTCCCCTTCCACAGAGAGAAAAGGAGCCAGCAGACAGGGAAAACACAGTTCTTCTCTCACAGCTGTCACAGGACAGAAAAGGTTTTTCCCTAAGAAACATCACCACAGACACTTAAAAAGATCAAAGTCAAGTCACAAGGCTACCTACTTCCTTAAATCCCTTCCTCTGGCCAGTGCTGTTGAACATTGTCCAGCTAAGCCTACACATGAGCAAAATCTGCCCTTCAGAGTGGAGCATGGCTGAACAGAATTGGCCAGGAGCACAGGTAGATGAGACTRTGGCAGGTCACGGGCAAAGAGCTGACAATACAGGATTTTCTAGGAATAAAAATTTGTGCATGCAGGCTTGGAGTGGTTCTAGATCCCTGTAGTATCCCAGAGATTTTGTGACTCATGTATAGGTGCAGATGGGAATATACCTCCCTGCTACCAACTGGGCTAGATTATCCACCAGTGGAAACATGCATGTAGGTAAGCCATAAAGCAAGGAGGATACTTTGCTGGATAATTACTAATAACACAATGGTTGTTCTTAAGTGAACTGAGATACTGTGAAAGCTCAGGATCTCCCGATCAAACACACAGCACCAGCTGTCTGGACACGAAATGGATT
>NW_028187122.1:2442920-2589908 GCF_003343005.1 Rhea americana
CCTTTTTTAACAATATACTATTTGGATTGTTTTCCTTTTTATTTCAAATAATGTCAAAAAAAGAATAACATAGGCACTGTAAACCTCTATGCTGTTAGAATTAATTTAAATTTTCTGTGCAGCCAGCAATGTTGGGGAGTCAGATCATAAGGAAAATAAGTTATTGGCTATTCATAGTTTGAAAGCTGCAGAGATGAAGCTATTAGAAAAGAATCAAAGCACTCAATCTAAACAGGCCTGACTTTTGCTTCACATACAAATCACATCAGAGCACAAGCCCTGTCTGGCTGGAAGGAAAAACAAATGACACTTGGAAATGGATAAGGGGAGAGTTTTGAAAATTTTTGGCTGTGATTTTCTAAGTTACGGTAGGGATTTAGACACACCATTCCCCTTTATTTTAACAACTGTCTAAATCCCCTAGTAGGCTTTGAATAACCTTAGAGTTAAATTCTTGTTATTTTTGGATATTTCCTTTACTTGACCCATGTTTGTCCTTTCACAGTGAGAAGAAAGAGGTGAAAAGAGCATTCTGTGTTTTCTGCACAAATATTTCCCTGCCTAAGTTTGTGGTGGTCATTGTCACTGCTGCCTTCTCTCCCAAACACTCATCTCAAGCCCCCTGAACACTATTTGTTTGCCGTGTTGCTGACAGAGATTGTACAGATCGCTTTGGAGAGGACGCTAAATCATAACTATATGACAACTTGCTTCTGACAGCAGGTCCCTCTTGTCCTGTGCCTRGAGCCTTGTGGACTTTGTTTTATACATTTTCATGATCTGAAATATTCTATAAATCTCTTTGATCCTTTCAGAGCCTCCTTTTTTATCTCACTCGCACGGTTCTGCAATTACCTATTGGTCTATGAAGGTCCAGAGCTGACAACTCACTTTTAGCCTAGCTACACAGTTACAGTGTCATTTCACTAGGCAGCCAGCTCCTCATTAACTTTCTGTTATTTTTTTATGAACAAAAAACACTTGAGCAGCTACAGAAGATGCATAGAGCATAGGCACATAAAATAAAACCTCTAGCTCAACACCTTGCCATCTGCAAAAACATCTCTGTACTTCTAGTTATTAAAAAAAAGATTCTTCCTCAAAGAAAAGTAAACACATTAAAATGTGAGAGTTGTGTGAGGCAAAGTGGTTTACCTCATGGAGGTCAGGGATTTGCCTTCAACATTTTCAGTGTAATTCAGCCTCTCTGTGCCTCAGTTTTCTCCTCTGTGATATAGAAATAATAGCAGGGCTCATTTTCTTCAGTGAAAACATCTCTTTTTAAGATTTTTTTTAAGAGTTTTTTTTTTCTATGAAGAGTAGAAAATATATTGTTTGAAAAGTGAAATTCTAGGGTATCAAACAGAAGGTGGCTGGTTTAGCTTTTTTTTCCCCCAGATAAAATAAGAAATCAGTAGATTTTCTGTTCTGCAGCTGACACTCACAGATGCTCCACACACTAGGTTTTAATACTAAATTGTACGTTTCACCTACCACCAGCTCCTGACTCTAGGTTTTGAGGCAGTGTAAGTTCATCTCATAAGCTTACTGACATAGGAATAAAAYGTACAGTAGAGTCCAAGGCAGCTGAAATGGCTGAACTACTACAAACTTGAAAAGCAGTCTGTTGGCAGTAACAGGGGTTGAACCCAGAGAYAGCAAGAAGATAACATGAGTAAAGGGAGAAGAGTGGCCATAATAGTGGGAGGACCACAAGAAGGTCCATTGGCACCACTGTTACCACTGGCAGGGCAGGGAATAAAGAGGGTCAGATTCAGGGTCCACGAACGATCAGACTAGTCCAGGAAGGGGGAAGCAGCAAAAAGATTAAAAAGTKTACAGGAGACATATTATAGCTGGAGATGTCTAGTTAAGAAGGGCTGTTGCTGATCCAGTTGTTCTGTTTCATGTTGCCTTGGGGACTCTGGGAAGGTTCACGAGGAAGAGAGGCTGCCGAGACCTCTGCGTGTTAGTCATATTGCCAAAATMTTTCTCAGATTGGCACCATGTATTTGCTTCCTTGACACTCTTGGGGCAGGTCTGATTACGTAGTTCCCTTGTAACTCTGCCCTGTGATCTGTCATCTGCTGCCTGCTGCTCCTCGTCCCAGGCAATAGCTCGCGCTCCCGAGAAGGGCTCACCTCTGCGGGGACCCTGCCCCTCCTACCCRCCAGTGCACAGTGAGGGTCTTCTAACTGGATTCATACACTCACTAACGGAATATGCAGAACTACCAGCAAAGGGGGATAGTAAATAATTCAACACCCCCACAGTAACTCCCCCTTTACACACCCACCCACTTTCTTTCACAACGCCACTTTCCGCAGTCTGGCGGCCAGGCTACGGGCAGGCCGCGCAGCGACACAGTGGCAGCGAGGGACGCTGTCCACCTTCCCTCACTACACCCTATGTCACCTTCGCGGAAGCTTGCAGAGGTCGGTAGTCTGGCACACCAGAGCAAGGAGATGTTCTTGCCCTGGTAGAAGAAGGAACAACACGTGGCTGTTCAGATTGGTCTAGTAATGCCACCAGATCCACAGGYAAGAAAGGTGTAAGAGAGGAGACCCTGCTACAGGGACGATTGGCTTGGAGCTAATAGCACGCAAYGTCTAGAAGAACTGGCCTGTCCTCAGGTCTGCTCTTCAGGAGGCCCTTACTCTCCCTTTGCATTGCTTCCCATCTGCAAATAGGGAGCTAGCAATACCTCCACTCACTCCATCCGTTTCAACACCAGGGCTGGGATTGTGACTACACATGACAGTACGATGCTAGCTGATAACTCTGGACACACTGGTATATCTGCTAACCGCAGGTTTGCCCTGGGCAGAGAAACCAGCTCTGCTTCTGGGAGCAGGATAGCTCTGGTAGTGCAGTGCTGCGCGTGGGCTGACAACCCCTGGCACTCAGCAGAGCTAATGAACAGGAAACAGCAACGCGCTGAGACCGTTCAGCCACTTCCAGCCCTAGCGCAGGCGAGGCACGGCTCTGCGCCGCGTTCCAGGGCCCCGGCAGGCCACGCTACCCTGTCTGTCCCACGCCCGAGACAACAGGCTTTATGTTCAGCTGAGACTTTTGGGAGGGTCTAGGACACTCCAAGCTGAAACAGGTGCAAATAAGAAAATATTAATTAAATTACTTAAGACTGCTTTTTTAATAGCTATAAGAATGAGGAAATAGAAAGCTAAGAATGAATCACTGTATTAACAATGCCACTCAGATAAAAAAAAAGTACTCAATAACCTAAAAATAAAATTGTAAGTTACCCTCAGTTTCACCTAAAAAACATTTGAGAATCACTGTTATTAATACTTGAAAATACATTTCAGAACTATTATTGAAAGCTAATTTCATTAAATTATTTACTTCTTAACAATTGTTTTAATCATCTTTGAAATGGCTGAAACATATGGTTAACATATGGTTTATTCTCATCCTTAAAAGATGTCTGTAATGTCACAGTAACTTAAAAAAATCTTATCTGATTCCATAATATTGAGCACTACATTAGTAACACATGTTTCATAATTCTTTCTTTATATTGATGATACAAGGAAATGCATAAATATAAAAATCATGAGAAATGGAATAGAAGTCATGGGTTTAAAAAAACAAGGTAATCATACAGCAACGACTTCGGACAGTTGCAAGGAGCTCCCAGGTCCAAAGAACCAGAACTTACTTTTTCCAAAGTGCTTTCCACTGAACGTAGGAAAAACTCTGGAGAGATGGAAAGGGATTTTGTTCCAGAGTAAATACAGTTAGATATCAACTCACAGTGGCTTTTGTGTTCTAAGGGTCTAATTTTGAAATTATTCTAAAATAAAATAATACTCTACTTTAAGTCCTTAAAGATTCATAAAAATGGTATTTCTCAATTCAGATAAGATTACCACACAGCTGAGTTTCCCTGGAAATGAACTATTTTAACAGCCAGACACTCTATCAGGGTGAACACTGCCCAGGCTGTGCAAACCTCTGATATACTGCTACATCAAATGCTTCCCTGGAGGTACAGTAACTCTAACACAGCTATCCATACATACAGAAGTCCTCACGTACAACTGAGCAGCACCGCCACTGTACAGTACGTGCAGTTCTTTAGCTCAGGAAAATAAATCAAATCCCTAAATCCAACATACAGAGTATATGCATGTATATGTACGTATACACAGAATATATGAGAAATAAKAATTCATATTTCTCTGATACACTTCAAAAAATTTCCTCTGAAAGCAGACACTAAGTGAGAAATCTATAGSCTAGCCAGTTTTTAAATGCAGCTGTTCTGCAAAACAAAGCTTCTGCTATCCCCATGCAACAAATAATCCAAAATTGTCACCCTTGAATCTGAGGTCTGGTTATCTCAAAAGGTCTAAACATATGCAAAGTCACTACACCAAGAGACTGAAAGCCACGATGCCACTTCATCCTTAACCTTGCCAACCCTGGCTAAAATAGTACTGACCTCTATGGATTCATTTTTTTTTAAAGGACTTGCTGATTCATAAGAATCTTTCATTAAATCCGTGGGTGGCTTTGGAGGAGCTTGTTGAGCTATCAGAGAAATAACCTTTCAAATAGCTGTTTGTGAGTGGAGTCGAGCCCCTGGCTGGTGAAAAATCTCCCACTTGTGGCAGAGAGCATCAGCATTTTTGCTGTTAAAGTAACACAAGGAACAGTGCATGCTTCCAGTATATAGCTCTGAAAGAGGTGAGAGACATCACCAAGATGAAACTAACCACCTTCAGGATCTTAACCTGAAACTCATTTTGCAGTCTYCAAAACTCAAGGATCTGTGTTCACTTTCCCATGGCATGCTTACAGAAAGCTGTCTACCATGCCGTCACGACATCCTTCTCTTTAAAGCAATGCTGGGCCTCAGCTTTGCCCATGAACATTCTCATGGTTTGTGGGATGAGGAAGTGGAATTGTCTGGTCTCCCGCTCCACTGTAGTGATCCCTCTTCACAGTAGGTGTTCTAGGTGCTACTCTGAAGGAAAACAGCTGAGAAAGCTCCTGTTACACAGGACAGTGGCACAAAGCTTTTGTCATTGCATAGGGATGATGATTACTGTTTCTTAAACAGAATAATACTGTCTGAAAAAACCCTAAACTTGAGAGTCAGGAAGCGACAACTTCCCTTGCCAAAAGAGTAATTTAAAGGAAGAAACATGCTCAGACAGCTCATACACTGAGTGATGGTCTAGAGTTATATCACCTGAATAAGAAGGAAGCATGGCTAGTATTAATTCATGTGACCATAAGCACCTTCTCTTACCTTTAAAAGAGTRTGTTATAAAAGACAGACCCATAGATGTTCAAATCCTAGACAGGGTGCTGCTGTGAGTCTAGAATGAGGGTGGCAAGGGCAGTAAAGGGATCACATTCCTAAATCTCACCATTCTCCCTGTTCTRGCTGGCAAAAAGAAAAGAAAAAAAAACATAAATCTTTCTGTGGCCAAGATGCTGTTTCACTGGCATAAGTTTGCAAGTCGTGCAAGGTCTGGTGTCCAGCTCCCAACCCTAGCCTCTCCCACCAGTTTTACTCTAGTACCAGTTCTTTGTTCTGCACCATTTATATAACTGTAAGCCAAGGGAATTCACATCCAGCATTTCTCAGGCTCCAGGAGCCACCGACCCAGGGACACTTTAGCATTTAATGAACTGCCTTCTCCTTTGACAGGCACGTCTCCAGACAGGACAGTTTTGACTACAGCAAATATATCATACATATGTTTCTGATTAAGACCCACYTTGTTGTCCTGCTACACTGCTTGCATTGCTTCATGTCGTATTACACAGGGTCAGCTTCTAGATCCATGTGTAACATGACATAATCACCAATGACAGGGTGCAGAGTGCCAGGGCAGTACAGAAAAGGAGGCCCATGTGCTCAGATCAGATGTCCACAGACAGCTGTTTGCTTGTCACCTAGAGGATATGCAAATAACATGTTCTGTCAAGTTACTGCCTGTTGCAAAAGCAGATTTTTGACTCTATTCTACTAAACTGTTTGTTATTGCATTAATAGTCAGCAGACAGAGTCAGGATGGCCCAAGGCATTGCCAAGAGATCTGTCTGCGTTACTGTCATCCTTATGCTTAACAACTGCTATTTTGCTAAGGTGCATGCGAGACTTGAAGGTGTTCTGGGATACAGCAGTCATCAGAAAATTTGTTATCAGTAACTACAAGGAGCGAGCTGGTGCATATCAGTGCCAGTGCTGATGGTAAACACTGAGGAAGGCTGTGGGCTTTCTCATTTCCTGCAGACATCCTGAGAGTTAAGGCTCTTACACTCCCTTCTGAGAGAAGGGAGCAGTCACTTAGCTTCTCATCCTCCAAATAAGACTAGGACCCATCTTCTATTGAAAATGTGGGCAGTTTGGTGTCAGAGAGCCTTGGGAGAGGCTGGTACAACACCATTTCTAGCATACATTGAGTACCTCCCTTCCCTACTGTCTGCCCTGGAAGCAGCATCTGACTATGCTTTAGCAGGTTGGCTTTTCTCTCTGTTTTGCAGTGTTTTATCAGACATCTGCCAAGAGAGGCTGACCCACATGCAAGGGGTAAACTTAAGCTTTCATAGACTGCATTCATCCTGAGAAATAGTTTYTGGGAAAGGGCTCTACATCTGCAGATAGGCTCACATTAGCCCTAAATTGTCCAGAATAGCCTGAGTACCTACTTAACCTACAGCACCTATATATTGCCTGAAAAAAAGCTGCACATTACATGACCTATTATGYCTGTGCACTTGCCTTTATCAGTTTTCATTCCACAGATAGGGAAACAAAGGCACTAAAAAAATTTGCAACTTGTCTCAAGTCCTCCAGAGACATACTTGCCTTTGTACATTCCTGCCCTATCCTGTCCTGTACAGAGTCAGCACTGCCACCAGTAACTCTATTCACCACTAGAGCCAGAAACTACAGGCTTCTAGAAGAAATGGAAATGCAAAAAATGAAGCAAGCCTGTCCCAGAGCAGGAAGGGGCCAAGGCCAGCATGCAGAATGAGTTTGAAAGAGTTGTTGAGGTGGGGGAACAGCACAAGGGATTGAAGYAGGTGATCAACTCCAACCGTGCTACAGGGCTAGTAAAACAGCCCCGCCAATTCCACCCTGCAGCAAGGGGTGTCTCTGTAACAGGGAAGATTTTTCCCTTTTTTTTCCTGGGCTGTGGTGCTCAGCTGCTCCTGCACTTAGCAGGTGCACTCAGCTGAGACTTGTCCCAGAGCCTTGCATTCAGACCACATAAAAGCTCATGCCTCCCTCTGTGCCCATGTGTCACAACAGTGTCAGCCCCTGTCACCAAGCAGAAACAAACTACAACAAACCTATTGCACAGCCCCCCAGTGTAGTTCTGGCTAGCCAGAACTGAAAGAAGGCTTGAAAAAAATAACTGAATGAGGTGCTTCTACAGGAAAGCAAAGTTCAACACAGGCTTTATAGTTTAATATTTGCAGTATTTCATGTATAAAGTAGAGCTCTTGAAACAGCACATTTGACTTGCTCAAAACACTAGCATTTCTCTAAGCATCTCCAGGCTGAAAGGTTTCTTCTAGATTTACTTGAGCATGACCAGAATCATGATTTGGACTGTAGCCTTTTCCCCTTAGGACCAGCTCAGCTGCCTGCCATACATCAGGCTGTAACACATGGGCATTTGGATCTCTTGTAACTCACCACCTGATAGCTGTTGAAATGATCCCATTTCCTTCCATTTACTACTTGATATTCACTTCTTTTTTCAGAAATCCAGGCATCTTATTATGTGGTTCTGGGAATTTCTTAGCAGTCAGAAAAACACTGCTAAAAAATAGTAAATGGCTCTTGGCTGTGTCCTGTCAAACTAAATCCAAACCTCATCAGTTTTCCACAACTCTCTGAAAACACATTCAATTGATATGAGATCAAACAGACAAAAACATTCTGCTTGAGCCAGTCAGTTTGCTGAGGGTAAATAACATCCAGCTCAGACCCACAAGCACGCTCTTTAGCCAACACTAGTTCTTCTAGAGTCGCACAGCCAATTGCACATGCGCAAATGCATCATCCCTCATTAGGCTGTTCAATAATCACAGTCTTCTATAAACTGATAGTTACACATGAGCCATCTTCAGGAAAGAAGAGATCACGTACTAAATGCAAATAGTCTAAGGGCAACTTTAATCCAAGACTCGCACTCTTTGGGGAAGGTTTTGCCGTTGTTCATCAGGAAAAAGATGCCTGATGTAGTAAACCTAAACACAGTCAGGACAGTTGTCATTTTAACTTGTCAGATGATTAGAATAAAGACTATACTCCCTTTAGGGTTTAACATGGTCCTCTAAAACATGTGATATGTTATACTTCTCCTTACCCACCTGAACTTAATTACCATCTTGCAAAGTATGAGTATTTTTTCCTCTTTGTCAGAGTATATGGTATATGCAGGTTTTATATACATATATATTTTTATATATATATATATGTATATATGAGAGAAGAGAGGCTGTACAGGCTGCATAAGAGAGAGAAAGGGAGACATGTGAGGAACGGCATGCTCTCTGAGGGAGGAGGAAGGATCTGAAGGGGCACACAAGAAGTGGGGTATGATCTGGCTGCTACACTGCAAAGGGCAGCRCAGTTGTGAGGAACATGTCAGAGAGAGAGGGAAGAAGGATGGGTTGTGYGCGTATCTAAGGGATGGGAAAGCTCTTTGGTCTTTGTGCGCGTGCAAGCCCGAGGAAGTTGTGTATCTGTGAGAGAGGAAAGGGGCTGTATGGGAAACGGATAGAAAAGGAGGAACAGCATGCCTAAGCAGGGGGAAGAGGTGTTTGTAGGCACCCTGGCAAGTATGTACGGGAGTTAGAGAGCAGAGGGTGAGGGGGCGCACAGGAAAGAGGGGGAAGAGCTTCAGCCCGGTGGCTGATCCAGTGCTGAGCAGGGATGATCCCCTSCATCCCTACATCTCCCCAGCAGCACAGACCCATATGGCTCTCGTTGCTCCTTTTCCAGGGTAACTGCCCCACCACCACCACACGCATCCCACACATCCAAGCCAGTGCCCATCCTCCTCTATGGAGGCACCTTCTTATCTGACTCAATACTCCCCAACAGCACAGACCGAATAGGACAGTTAAAATCAAATCCAGAGCATAGCAAGGTAGAAGGGACCTGGCCCTGTCAGCAGGGGTTTATCAGCAKTCTGCAATAGCACTAGGACCCCAGTTTCTCTAGCCCATAAAAACAGCCAAAGCACCAACCCAAATCCCCCCTCCAGAATGACATACCTTGCTAGGGGTCCTTTGTGAGCCCTCCCTAGCTGAACAGAGGAAGCTAAGGGCAGCTGGAAGGGTTACCAATTTGGTGGAACCTCCCAATTCGAGAGGACCAGGAGGACACGCATGTGCGCCTGGGGGCTGTGGGCCCAGGATGACCCCTCCCCACGAAGCCTTACATATCACAGGCAGGGGGAAGGGCTCCTGCTCATTCCCCACCATGTGTGTGGGCCAGGACAGGACAAGGAAACACACGGCCCCCCAACCACGCAGCAGCCTGAACAGCCAGCCATGTGATGAAAGGCAATTAAGTTCCTCATTAGCTGTAATTAGCAGGCACCTGCCTCACTTTAACAGAAGTCCAGCAGTGGAGGGGTCTCTGCCTGGCAGGAGAGGGGCCCATGGGAAGCTTGCTTTTATGGTTCATTTTATCAGTCCCCATTTCTTTGAGCTCCTAGTGACTATGCTGGAGTATACACAGGCTGCACAGCACCTGCACTGCCACAGCTCTGTGGGTGCAAGCCTGATCCACRGTCCACTAGAGTCAGCTAAGGACCCCTATTGATTTCAGCAAGCTCTGGATTAGGCTGTCACTGAATAAACTGGAAATAACAAACCCASCGAGCTAAGCCTTGGGGTGAGCTGCAGCCAACAGCAGCGAGCTGTGGTGGCCGGCTGCTTTGTCAGGACTTGGGGCTGTGCTAACTGAACTAGACAGGCACATTGGGTGGCTGCGCCAGAACTGCTTGGACAGTGTTTGTTGAACAATCAGTAAGATAAATGTTCGCTATGCTTTTTGCAGGGGGGRAAAGCTTTGAATTCTCTTGAAAGCCTGTCCCATCGGCTGCCAACCTATTTATTGTATGTCCACATCCTTTGATCAGTTCTTAAGCACCTGGCCCTCGCTTTGTGGCATGTGAGTTTCCTACAAGCTTTAACACATTCATCTTCACAGATAAATGTGAGGGAAGGGAAGAACTACTAACTCTCTTAGACAGGGTTGATCTTTTGATGCAGGGCTCTTAAATCCTAGGCTAACCATTAAATCCCTCCAACATTTAGTGGTCTCCAACTGGTTCTTTAGGTCATACATTATTTATAGTGTGTGCCTGGCTGCACAGTATTTCCTTTACTCAGGAGGACGATGGCAAACCCGTGTTTCACATCCTCCTTAGCCTTAGAGACACTACAGGGCTTCTGACTCTTTGGAACTAATCTCACGCTCTTTTAAATCATTTGTAGACTTGCTCTTTATAAGGGTGGAAAGGATCAGTCAAGTCTGATGTACTGGTCCTGGATTTTCATCCTGATACTGCTATATCAAGCCTGAAAGCCGAATATGAGAACAAGGCTTACACAGAGCAACCTACCATTAAAAAATAAGAATAATGCCTTAGTACTTTGTTCAAATTTAAACTCCAAACCTTGGTTCTTACTGTCATTCCACTAGAGTAAAAAGCCCCTCAAAACTGGGTAAACTCACCCTATGGCAGTACTTACCTAGTCTAAGCAAGGCTCCTCTTGTTTTTCTTGATGAGCTAGGTAGTCTGAGCTCTTTAATTCTCATACTACAAGGCATTTGCAAACCCTCAGATCATTTTTTGAATGTGTATGTGTATGTGGTTTTCCTCTGCATTCTCTCTAATTTTACAGCTTCTTTAAAAAAAATCCCCCATTTTAAAATATCCACAACAGAGGTTTGGAAGGAGAGGCAGTATCTTTTATTAGACTAAATTACACGGTTGGAAAAACTAGATAAGCCTTCAGTTACTTAAGCCTTTTACCTAACGAAAGATACTACTTTTCTCTGGAGTCCCTGCCTTGCTTATAGCCTTTAAACCATCTCAGCTTCAGCAACTCCAGTACCACAAAGCTAGCTCAGGAATCTTAGGAAGGCTGGACATTCAATCTGTACAGCCACAAAACAGCAATATTATGAGGACTGCACTGCCTGGACTGGTTTATTGTTGTAGGATAGCTCACTGGTACAAGGCAGCTCCTATTTCTTGGGCATAAATCACCACTAAAAACATTTGTTTGACTTTAAAACCAACAATAACATACTTGGATTGCAATAAATTAGTTTTGTAGGGTAGCACAGAGAATCACCAAAAAGTATATTAAGTCAAAAGGGATATARTAAATATTTTGATAAGCTGTTGTCAGAGCACAAGAAGGCTACTTTTAAGCTGTATCTTTTATCTCCGTCTTGTTACAGATAATAGGTAAGCTCCCTCAGCCTCTTCATAACTGTCTTCTCCTCTGTCTTTGAAAGTTAGGATTGGGGTAAAACATCCTCCCACCTTCAGGCAAGTTTTGAGATACAGCTGCTCAGTACATACAGTAGTTAACTTAGCTGAGACCCTTCAAGTTCTCTTTCCCCAGCACTTAATGCCATACCCAGGGAACTTCCTAATGCCAAAATATTACTTTACCCAAGAAAAACATTTTAGAAAAGCACTGTTCCTAAAGAGAATGAGACAGACTGTACATCTGTCCAACGGAGCCCCACAGCTCAGCCTCCCCTGTAGCTGGGAAGGTCTCTCTTCACATTCCTTCTGACTTCTCCATCAGCCTGTCACCATGGATAGCTATTGACAGATGGTTCCAATCCACGTAGGAAATTCTGATAACCCATCATCACTGTGCAGGAACTGATCTCTCAGGCAGGCCATGAAGAGTTTCCTACCATCAGTGCTTATCAGTGTCCRCAGTTTAATACATAGAAGTCTCATACATAGGGGGACTGAGGATGGCTTGTTCTTTTCCTCAAAAAAGGATTCTCAGACTTCAGAGAAGGYCATAAAGCAGCAATCAGAGTAGTTTGACCCTGTGGTCTGTCTTGCCCGGCACCTTGTTACTTAGAGCAGCCCAGACCTGGCAAAGGAGCAGTAAGATAAAATGACTGTCCCCTTAACCATCTCAGCACACTTGCATAAACAGAGCACCATCCACTGCAGGTGCAGTGATATCAGTATAAAAAGAACACATATTGCCATTTTTATTCCTGCACAGCAAGGGAGATAAATTGTGCCGATATAAAAGCTGTCACATTCTCCACACTAAGGCTGATTTAGCACAATTATTTTGACTTAAAAACAAAATTACATTATCACATTATACTGATCAAACTTCTGTGAATAGACAAAAATACAACTATTGACCTTTTTAAAAGCAAGGTCTGATAGTCCCTATTAGTAAAATATATATATATATACACACATATATATATATACACACACACACATATATATGTTCAGGATAATTTAATTGCATGATGCCCAAAACCCACATCCTTAGACCCGTAAAGGATGTTTATTTTATGGTTAAAGATAGATACCAGGAGATAGAAAAGGGTATTTGAGACATTAAACGAAAGCATTCCCGGACAGTGAAAACCAAAGTGTATAGAAAGGACACAGAAAAGGAGCCTTTGAGAAACCTGAATAATAAGTCTGCCTTTATTTGCCTTGGAGAGTCTCTTTTTTTGATGTCAGCTCAACATTTCTTTGAAACTTTTACCATCAAGTTGTACAGTGCAAAAGGGAAACAGAGATGTTTATTTATCAGCAGAGAACCACAGTCCAGTCTCTAGCCAGGATGGGCCTGTCCCCCTTAGAACTGCTGTGATAGCAAATACATCTCCTAACAAATCCCCTAACCCCAAGGAAAGGTATTTCCCCGGATAAGCCCCAGCAGCAGTGTGCAAATCCCATCAAGGTCTGCAGCAGTCAGGAGGACACTGCAAAGATATCTGCAGCCAAAATAACCTCAAATCAAGTTTGTCATATTTTGTTCTTCATGAACACAGAAAACAAATATTTCCATTGTTCCCTGTTCCCTTCCCTGAGATGGTGACAAAAATCATCATGTTTCCTAAATGAGTTCCCAAATAAGTGAGTGGAAAAAAAGACCATTTAGAGTTAAAAATGAGCTTATAATGCAAAGGCAACTTAAGATTTTGATATATATACTTTGAGTATAAAACTGGCTGTTGTGTTAAATTTCTCAGCAATTTTTTAACATAAAAGTCACTCAAGCACAAAAGCACTGTAAAATATGTGAACTCCTTGACTACCAGAGAGCTAGTCTCTGCCAGCCTTTTTATTTTCTGTGCTCAGTCCCCGTCCTCTAGCCCCACCATCTTCAATATCCATGAATCATGCAGAAAAMCAGACTCCCTCCACAAATCCCTCACTGGGATCCCCTGAAGCCAGGAGCGCAAGTGTAAGGACCTCAGGCAAGAGAAGCTGAAAAATATTTATTCTGCCAGGAATGGTCCTTGTCCACTTTTTTTTTACTCCATGAACACAAACTTTAATGCTTTAGGCCAGCTTCCTGTCTTCAGAGGAAACCAAGATGCCCAGCTTACAAGTTCAAATTGTTTTGTGCAGAAGATTTCTAAAGTGAGAGCAATATACATCTCTTACCTAAGATCAATTAATATTGATTCAGGTCCTGAACAAATAAATGAATGCAGTTGTACTATTTGGATAGCTAAATATTTTGCAATTAAGACCATTACGAACAATATGTAGTATGTTTACTTTAGAGGAAGGCTCAGAATTTAAAGCTCATATTAGAAACGTTAGCTTCTGTCACTAATGTGACTTGCTGACTTAAGCGTTTATTTTTTCTGAATTTTCCCCCATTCCCTCCAATTTTTCAATTAAAACTTAATTGCCTGCCTGATCACTCACTGCACAAGTGATAGGGAGATTATAGGCTATTGTAAAACCTTTTTTAGTCTCATATTTCTCTCTGGCAACACAGAGAAAAGGTCACTTGTGGTACCGGCCTACAAACTAAACCATACTTTTATTGTGCTCCTGTGGCTAAAGCGCTTGCTCTAGGAATGTGCATTGGGTGCTGGATAGTGGATTCAGGTCCTGTCTTCAATTTTGGCCATGTATAACCTAGTGAGCTGCATTACCATTTCACCAGCAGAGATCAACACGCAGCTCCTGGGTGACCTGTTTCTTTACCTTCATCTGACTTGGGCTTGTTGGTCAAATTTAAAGGCTTTTTTCCATATAATGATTAAATTCACTTTGTATTTGTATATGTGAGATTGGCAAGAAGCTACAGACCTGTGTTGCAGCCAAGCAACCATCAAGTGGAAAGAAATTTCTGCAACTATCATTACTTTGCTACTGAAAGCAGGGCTGAGTGTGGACAGCACACAGCCATACCTACTTGGGAACAATAACAGCCGCATGCTACTGCATTCATTTCCTCAACTAAGCCCAGAGCTCTCAAATGAGCAAGGACTTGTTTAAACTTGTAACCAGAGCAGTGGCTGGAGGGAAGCTATAAAGGGAGTTTGTATAAAGGTGCAATGATAGCAGCAAGAGAAGAGATTAGATAAACAGGAGATCGCTTACAGCATCACGTGCCTCATGAACCTTTCTTGGCAGGAGATGTATTATGTCCACTCCAAAACAATTAGCTAGGCTGACAAGCTGGAAATATTCACTGGGGGTAGGTAGCAAGGGTGATTTGTCATTAAGACCCCTAGGCTATCGGAAGAGCAGAGGCCAGGATCTCCCCACACTCTTTTACAACCAGCTGTTTATTTTTAAGCATTTATATATTCTTCTTAGTGTTTGGTGCAGTTACTATGCTAAAAAATGCTGTTGCAAGTATCATATCCCTATGGGAGAAGCAAGGGAGAAGAGGAGATTTGGTTTCCCTGGTTTACGGCGGGGGGAGGGGGGGTCAGCAGCATGGCTCTACCTTGCACAAACAGAGCATCAGGGCCTGGAAACAACATAGCCACCTCCTGAACAGACACACAGGGCCTGAACTGCTRTCCCGGTGCAGGCCTTTACTCCCCCTGCTTCCCAAAAGAGAGTATGAGAGAGGTTTTTCACTTTGCACTGCTGTAAACGTAGAGGATCATTCGCATGCAAGGATCTGTTCTTTCAAGGAGCTCAAGGCTTTTTAATAGGACAGGCTAAATTCAAMCTTCATCTGCATTTTTGGGATGACAGATCTTTACAGTAGCTGCGAAGGTGGTTCTGAGATGAGTGAGGACAGACATGTGGAGGATCTGGTGGGGCTCAGGGGCCTTAAGGAAGGTTTCAGTGTAGCTCCCTGCTCCTACCAGCTCCTTCAGCTGGTACACACCTAGAAGCAGCCCTACTGAACCCCTTGCCATTTCCATTGCCAGCAACTGCCAAGTACCTGCGAAAACCTCACACATAAACTCCACCCAAAACATACCACAAAGGAATAAAGCAAGGCACAGCTTGGTAAGCCTGCAGTGTTCTGGAAGAGATCACAGACCTGCTGGCAGAGCCCTGAAGTCCTGGCATTCACAGTCCAGGCAATGGTCCTTCCCTGGTCCTCCTTAGTTACCATAAAGTCTTCACAAGCTATATTAGATGAGTGAGCGAGAATTACCTGAATCACAAGTACAGCTGCTCTGTATCTTTGTGAGAAATATTACTTGTCATAGATAGACTATTTTTAATCCAGATCCTTTTGGCATTCCCAAGGATTTCCAAGATAGCCTGATGAAGAATGTTTGCAACCACTTTCTGCATTTCTTTTCCTCATTTGAGGCTAGCCTCTCGGAGCCCATGGCACTGTGCCTACTCCTGATTGGAGGGTTGAAGGATTTTAAAAGGGAGAAAAGTAAACAGCAGATAATAAGAATATAATCTTTCTGTCAGGTGGTGTTAGCAGTAGGAACAGCCAGACTCAGGGTATCTAGGATTTCCATTTAATATAACTAAAACAAATGGTTCCAGCCTCCATCTAATACCTTGCCCTCCAGAGTTTTAGGAATGCAGGATATAAATCCCTGATCACTTTTAATACCAATTATTTTCTGAGCTCATAGTTTATGTTACTCATCAACTGGCTAGGAATTAACTCTCCCAAGAACTTTGAGGGTGTTTTGGTAAAAATCCCTGTAGGCCTCACCTGCCCAAGAGGTCAGTGCTACTTCCTTCATACAGATGTAGTGAGGCACCTCTTTTCCCCATGTAGTTCTGCCTTTCTTCCCTTGTACAGCAGCTAGGCCACTACCACCAAGCAGAGACCTCCTTAGTAATGGTGTAACTGTAATAGGGGTTATATTAAAAAAAAAAAAAAAATCACATACATCATCTCCCTTCAGAACAGAAAATATCACTTGTCCACAGTCACATTGCTGGTCAGTGAGGTAGTCACCTAGTTTGGCTACTACTTCCACSACTGTCATTAAGGCTACAAGAAAAATATTTCCCATGTTAGAACAATCAACAGTAACTGCAGGGCTTAGTGGTGACCTCTCTCAAAGCTCAACGGTATCCAGCAACAGCACTGAAGTGTTTGGGATCCTTTTGGTGTGGAGGAAAGTATGAACATCCATCTCTGAGAATGGATGTTCATCTCCTACACAGAAAGGTTTTACCCAGGAACCAGAAAGTTCTAGCATGGTTTGGAGAGGGATTTTTCTTTACTGTCCTCATTCCAGAGCTACTGGCAATCTTTTCGATAGGCTGGATCTAAGCCACAGCATGCCTTGAAGTTTTAGCCTGAAACTTGAACTTGATTCTCATGAGGAAATTTACCCAAGTATGGCCTATGTCTGATAAGCAGCAGTTTGTATTACTTTACCTAGACTGGCTGTCATCCTGACAAAAATGGAAAGGTATCTGTCTATGCATTAAATATCGTTTGAAAAAATTCTAAATTTCAGTTTCTTCACTGATCTCCCATCAGGGAATATTTTTCGAAGGTTAATGAAAAGATGACAAAAAATCCATTAGCAAGTCAAAAATGTTATGTGCAGTTCTAGGTTGTGGGCTTTTTCTTTTTTTTCCCCCGCGTGGACCAAACTCACATTCAACATTTGCAATAGGGAAGGAATATTGTCCATAACATCTCAATAGCATATTTTTAAGGTAGCCATCATGAATGAACGGGCTTTCCATAGTAATCTATCTCCCTACCATGAGGTGAATACATCAAATCTGTTTCCAAAAGCAAYAGACCACCTAATTGGTCCAAAGCTCAAGGGTGCTTGTTGAACAACTGATTTCTTTTAATTCAAGACAAAAGATCCTGCTGCACTGGATTAGCAATACAAGCCAAAGCAGAGGTTCCTTTCCTCCCTGATCAAGGTGTCGCCTTTTCCTCTAGTGTCCTAACCATAATCTGCTTGGTTTTCCTACTCTAGGCTGCTTCTCTGGCTGAAAGACCAAAATTACAACAGACAGTGATGCCCTTTAACAATGAAGTGTGCAACCACACTTGAGGCATCTCTTCAGAGGAAAATACGTCCTTCTTTGGCCTCATGTGCACAGATTCTTTGGTGGGGGAACACCATAGTTTGAAATGAACACTTGTTGATAATGAACAGTGATGATAAAATGATGATTTATCACCGATGTTGTCTCAGCTCATTGTCTCAGGTTCAGTTATAACATTGACTATTGCATTAGTGTAATGATGTTAATTAAGTTACAGCAGTGGTCTCAGTGCTCAGTTTGCTGAATTTTACATGTGCATGCTCATTCTTTAATAAGATTCACTACAAGCTTTCATCAAAAGATCTTCCCCACCTTTTGCATTTGCAGCAGGGCTGTAACTCAGAGACCAAAGATACTCAGCTGAAGTATTTCAAGCCATTTGGCTCTGTCTCTGAACAAATGCCTCTGTCCCTYGTTCCTACCATATTGTGGATGCCAGCAGACAGAAGAGACAGAGAGACTGTGCTCCTCTCCCCCGAGGTTGCTGTGGAGAAACCCTGCAGCATTTGGTACTGCCTGGCATTTCCCAGGGGCTAGAAGCTTAATGCTAAGGCATACAGCAGGGCTAGCCAGACTGAAGGCAATGGAAGCAAGTACAAGGCTGGGACATCATTTATGAGGATGGGACTCTAACACTCACAGAGAGAAAGAAGAGTTAAAATGACAAAGAAGCATGTTCCCCCCCCCCCCCAAGAGTTCCTACAAAGCCTTTTAAGCATAAGTCCTGTTTTTKGTAATGAACCATACATTAAAAATAGTAGCATCTGGGGAGTAACAAAATACATCCACTTATGGATCTGCAAAAGTTGGGTCAGAAGTTCAGAYAGTTGGAAAAATACCTTCTCCTTGGAAGGAAAAGGAAAATCCAGAGATTCGAYTGATTTTTGGACAGAGGCTGTATAGTCCATATTTCTTTGGAGGCTCAGTCATCCCTTTAATTTATACAGCCACGCTTTACCACACGTGTCCAACATGTACCTCCCTGGTAAACTCTTCTCTTTCCTGGCCTTTCAAATGCAGGATCTCACCTGCCTGGATGACTCTGGGTGATGCTCCTAGGAAAACAAACCTTGAAACAGATGTGAAAATGCATCTAAGGAAGAATGTATGGATAACACCCATCTGTCATCACCCTTTTCACTGTCTCATCTTCTACCCTTTCATCTGGTGCCCACCTCTGCCAAGCTATGAACAGAGGAGCTGAGTGAAATGTGAGACAAAGCCCCGTTTAGCCTGATTCTGTTTCCTCAGTGTTACTTTTCCATTCATCTTTACCTGACTCTGAAATTCATTTTTGCTTCAATTAATGTTTTCTTTAAGGTGGAAGAAAAAAGCGTTAGGGATTTTGGGCAGCTTTGTACTTACTGAAGAGCTGGTCCACCTTAAAGATGATGAAGATATGAAATTTCATGACCCATTTCTATTTATATAGAAAAAGCAAGATCACCACTACCACCACCATGTGTAGCCATTCTAAACAGTTGGGTTGTTCCTTTTATTTTCAGCTGCCCAGATTTTGTATTTCACTCTTTTTACTGACCTGCTCTTAAAAAAGGTAATGTTTTCAAACAAAAGATTTCTTCTGTCAGAGAAAAATACAGTAAAAATGTTTTTTAAAAAGTATTTTTATATCAAGAAAGCTTTTGTGATGAAGTGAACAGTTATTACAATGTTTTTCAGAAATTTGATGAAAACCTACATGCATGTAAAAACTAAAACACTATGATGAATTGCTGCTTAAAAAAAATGCTCCCTCTTTAAGGGAAAGAAGAGATTTGCAGTGCATCCCTAAGGATCTTGCAAAAATACACAGATACATTCAGAATTTCTTGGTGGAAGTTAAAAATAAGATCAGCCTGAAACCAGTGGAGTGACACTATCCTCAGCCTCTTTTAAATATATATTTTCTCCTTCATCTATTTTCCTACATTGTAAATTCCATTTTCTATAGGTAATTGAACAGTAACATTAACCAAAACTCTCCTACAATCTTCTTAAATTATAGGCATTTCCCTGCAAATGCTTTGAAAGTCTCCAATTTCCAGTGCTTTCAAAACAAAGACCAATTSTCTCTATTCCATTTCTTCAATGCCAGATGGGACAGATAGCACATTCTTGTTGCTTTTATTGAGAAGACAGATTTGATTTGCTTCTTGCCTGTATTAGAATAGCCCCATTGCCTTCAGTAGAATTAGTCATAAATTTTTACCACCACAAAAAAGTTAAACTTTTCTTTTCCTTAGTGATTTGCCCTTGTATAGAAGTCCACAGAGTTGCTAGGAGAATTTGAATTACTATATTTCTCTCCTCCCAGAAGATCCACCATTAACAGATTATTCCAGCATGCCCTCCCTGCTGGGGAGGTTGGAGCCTGAAGATCTGGCTATGGAAGTGCGTGGCTTTTTACTCCAAGATAAGCTGTATGGGGATGTGCAAATAGCGAGGAGAAACGAGCAGCAGATGAGACACCCTGGCTCTGGGCTACCGGGCCCTGATTTTCCCATTGCTCGCTCCTACAGAGCTGGCCTCATGGCCCAGCGTCAGCACGGAGGGAGCTGCTGAGAGGACTCTAGTTTTTAGATGCATGTAGATTTTCAAATTTCTGAAAAACATTGTAGTAACAACTGTTCATTTCATCACAAAAGCTTTCTTGATATAAAAAACACAACGATTTTTTTTGTAAGTATATTTCTCTGACAGAAGAAACCCTTTGTTTGAAAACATTACCTTTTTTCAGAGCAGGTCAGTGAAAACACAGCAGGATGACTGCTGTGRTGCCTGTCTTCTCACTGTTACAGAAGCACTGTGTTCCCAAGAGGAGATTCTGGTGCCATACGACCAGGGCACAACTGCAAACAGGAAAGGGAAGCTGCACGGTCGCCCTCTAATGCTCTAGGATCCCACTGCACATGGGCTCAAGATACCACCAGCCAGCTGGGCAGTAAGCAGTACATTGCTCCTTTCAAAAAGTATTTTGAAAGTATTTACCCCCTTTTGCTGGCATTCTACTTATCTGCTGGCTTTCTCTCTGGGCAAGAAAAACAATTTGCCACTCTGTTAACTCCTAGTCACTAGCCAGCCAGGAAAGCTTCTCCATTTCTTCTTGCTTGCAACTTTAAAGCATCATCATGGATCAGAAACAGCGATTATTGATCATAATAAACAAGGCAAATCATTACTTAATAAAAATAGACTGGATATGATCTTGCTGTAGGGGAATTGGTGGAAGATTCACTTTAGAGAATAATATGTGGTCATTCTCTTTTTTCAGAAATAGAGGTTCTAGGAGCCCTACAGTTATTTTAATTTGCCTGAAATTTGAGCCATGTTGATACAGACCTTTTAATTAGTATCCTCTGTTGACCTGGACAAAGCATTGTAAGGAGGCTTCAAATCAATCAATTCCATCACTTTGAGTGCTCACCTGTTCAAAGGTTTGGCTTCAGTTGACTTTTTTTTTTTTGAAAAACTTGCAAGCAAGCAAAAAGAATTTTGCACTATTTAGTTCCAATAAGCCCTTTCAAGCAGCCATACAGCCACTACAGAAAACTGTTATCCTACTCACTGATCAAAAGTCTAGAATTCATTGTTAGAGAAAATAAAAGAATTAAAATAATGATTGAAAAATGCTTTTAAAGAATATATAGCTTGGTTGATTGGACTGGAATGAATTTCACCAATAGTTAGCAGCTATGAAAAAATAAGAGTCACTTTCCCAGCCATGTAAACAGAATAAAAAACATCTACCATTTAAAAATGTTATTAGTCCTGCTCTTGAGACAAGTCCTACAGAAAAGCTGCTCTCGAATCAGTGGGATTTGTTTTATATGCAGTAGAAAAYGCTGTGCAGTGATATTCATCATCATGCTATGGGGTTCCCTAAGCAGCCTATAACCTTGCAGCTTCCAAAGCACACAGGTTTTATTTCCTCTGTAGAAAAACTTTTAGAGCCCAGAAGGTCAGGATGGAATGGGAGGAGGAGGTGTGAATGCAGGAATCCATTCTGCAGGATCTGTTCTGCCAGAGGACATGAAGAGTGCTGGAAAGATGCCAGGAAAAAATAAAAACACTAACATACAAGTGACAAAACCTCAAGAGGAGGAACAGAGCAGCTCACCAGACCGCTGCATCGGGGGCAGCATGCACCCCAGAGGGGAGCAGAGTACACACACCCGGCAGAAGAGCATACGTTTGGACAGGGGTGCACAAGGCTCTCTTCTGAAGGTGCCTAAGCAAACACAGCAAACACTCCAAATTACTCCAAACACTAGGGCAGCATTAGACATGGAAACGCCTGCAACAGAAACAGAAGTTTTACCAGAAATTCATGCTATATAGTGAAAGTGTCCATTTGGATGACAATTTTTAATGAACTTTCAGGAAGATCCATACAAGCTTTTTCTTTCATTTGAATTACTGCCTCTAAATCAAATATGATGAAAGGTTTGGACATGAAAAAGGAGAAAAAGCTGCTTCTGGCACCCTTATGTTCTCACCTCAGGAGATCCTGAGGAATTGACTCGGCCTCCAAATGCCCCAGTATCCTTTCGCAAGATGCAAGTAACAAGTGAGTTCACTGCTTTCAGCTATCCACATAGGGCAGCTCCTGTAAGATCACGGGCAGTAAGGAATGAAATTTGTCTTGCTTTCAGAAGCACTCATAAACAAGCATCAGAAAACACAGGGACCACTTTCTTTTAAAAATGAAACAAACATTTTAACAGCAYGTAAAGGCAAGGAAGAATTATGCAGGTTGAAGAGGCTACTAGCCTGGAATGATCAGGGTCCTGCGCACAGACTGCACAAGCAGGTTGGCTGAAGGTGCTCTTTGAATACCCATTTTCCTTAGTAATTGTGAGATCAATGTCAGATACTGATCAGACCAAAGTGTCGAATAAAGACATCTAGCAGCACATCTTGACACCGCTATAGTCATAGACTTAAGGGACATGGATGATTTAGAGGACAGGAGAGAGAAAAGAAAACAGAGAATCAGCCCCTACTTACTGCTCATCARTTCATGCAAATGGTGAACTGTCTGGCTTCTCTGAGACTGACTTGTTCTCACACAGATGGCAAGACTGAACTAGTTACCCCCCAAAATCCAGTAAGTTGCCAGTTTGGGAATGTTTGAAGATCTCAATAAAAGCCCACCTACATCTGAAGGCACTTGAACATCTTAGGAAATCTGATCCTGTTCCCTAAGACTCAAGAATGACCCATAGCCAGGGGATGTAATTAAGCAAATGAAGCAGAAGCATTAGTATCAGAGCCCATGCATCTCAATCTCCCCAGTTTTGGGGAGAGCAGACTACAAGCAGAGCCAAAGCAGTCCACAGGCACCTATGAACTGCACACATTGGAGCCAGTGTCCAAGTGTGGCAACAAAATCTTGCTAGTGGGGCTAACATCACACACAGGTCACAGAATAGTGAGGCCTAGTCCTTAGGCAATCTATAGTTAGTTCGTTAGCAAAGACCTAGAGGCCTTCCCAGGGGAGATCAGCAGGGGTGAGTGGTTTTCCTTCAGGACTGTAAACACAAGCAGTTGYCACTAATCAATCCACTCCTGCTCTTGGGCTGCTGCAAACTCCAGCAGGGAGGGAGGGAGTGTTTGCATCAGCACACACACTCCTCTGCACAAGGCGCCTTCCATTAGCACCTGGGCATCATCTCTGCCACCTTAGCCAGCCCTGGCCTCACAACCAGGCTGCTGGAGCTGCCAAGGCAGATGGTGTAAGCAACCCACAGTCCTGGGGGGACACGATGCTCAGATCCCCCTTGCACACAGGAGTGGAGAGTCTCTGGAGCACCAGGAGGGGAAATGACTATCAACTGTTTATATCAGCATAAGGTGCATCAATCCACCTTTGCTACCCATAGAGAGAGGGGAACCACAGCATTTGCAGAGTGAGGTGCTGCAGAGGCTCGGCAGTACTCTGCCCTCTGGCCCCAAGGCAGCTAAGTACTCTAGTAAAGCACATGCTTCCTTCATGTGCCGGGACAACCCACTGGGATTCACGGGGACCACCTACGTCCTCACACACAGCCCCGGATTCAGACAGAGCTTCTGGACACTTAGGCAATGTGAGTGCTAACTATGGAGAAACATCCCAGAACAAGCCTTCATKCTGCCACAACTTGTTTTCCCCATCTGTTGCATGCTGCAGCATTCACACTGTGAGGTGCTGAGAGGGGAAGCACAGATTTTTAGAGGCTGCCTTTAAAAAAGGGCTAATAGCAATGAGCTGAGCCAGAAACCTGGTAGGGTTGGATTGTGTTGCCATGCACACTGTCCAGGGGCTCCGAGACAGAGGCTATAAATGTCAGGGATTTGTCTGCCAAATGTAGCAGCATCTATCAGCAAAGCCTGCCAAGGAAGAAGTGGTTAGGTAGGAGACTGCTCACTGAATCAAAATGATTCATCCTGGCTTATACGAACACCCTCAGCCAGCCATGGCAGAGATGATCAGCCTGGGAAGAGATGCATAATGCAGAGGGACATGACAAGAGCACCATAGCTACAGTGCTGACTGCACCATGCACACTAGGAAGGGCATTAGCAGTGCCCAGTGAGCACAGTGGCATGCTGTGCCTTGACATCTCTCACCTAGTCTGTAGCTTGCGCAGTTTCACCTCTCCAGGCAGCACAACAGCTGGAGCCAGGACTGCTGACTGCTTGGATTTTGCAGCTCAYATGCAATTGCTCTGAAAAGCCACAACTTCTGGCAGGGATTAATTCATTGTTTTCTTCACCCCTCCTCTCCCCCCAGCCTTCCCCCCCCCAACTAGCTTCACTTAGTGGATCTGAGTTTAATAAAGTTCCTACAGCAGCCAAGCTTCTATCCAGTCTAGAGGAACACACATACAAATATTCTCCTGAATGCCTACCTCCCAAGCTGTTTTTCATGTTTGGATGTCCCTGATGAAAGTGAAACCTTAGAGGTGAAGTCAGTTCTAATATCAATACATCTCTGAGCTGTGCCTCCTTTTCTTTTTTCCATTCACACTCATGTATACATTTTGCAGTCTTGAACTGGAGACAAGAAGGAMCCTTTTTCCATTTCACTTTGCCTTGCAGTGCCATAGCAATTCCTGGTGCAAGTGCCAGTACAGAGGTGCACACTTAAAATTCATCTGTTCTTTCAGTCCCATACTGGAAGAGAAGGCAGGCAGCGCACATCAGTATTTCTCAGTTCCTCTGACCTTCCTTTAGACTCTGAATGCAGTCAGACCTCTAAGAGGCAGCTAACTTGCCCTACCTCTACACAGCATCTAGGCTTTTACATGCAAGGAGTCTTTCTCATCCCCAAAACTGCAAGAGGTAGCTCCAGTCCCTTTTTTTTTCCCCACAGGTTTATCGGATTTCCCTAGATGCTTCTAGAGGATGCAAGATCCATTCCCTGTTATGGAGTGGAGTACATAACAGGGAATTCTTGCTGTTCACAGGACCCATAGGTTTTCAAATCCAGAAGGAAATGTTACAGTCAGACAATCTGATGTCTGGCATCTCACAGGCCAGAGAACATCATCCCCTGTGGTGGGGCTTGTCCATCCTTCTGCTGAAGAAAGCTGCATTTTAGAGAGGCACCTGGTCTTGATTTAGAGACAACAATTGATGGAGAATCCTCCGCAGCCTCCAGTAAATTATTTCAGCAGTTAATTCTCTTCATTGTCAAAAAATCTGCACCTTATTTCCAGGCTGAATTGGTCTGGCTTCAGCTTCCAGCCCCTGAATCTACTTGGAMCACACCTCCAAGAACAGAACTCCCTAGCATCCAACTTTCTCCCTTGGCCGCTCACGTAAACCAGGATGCATCCCCTTTGAAGTTCTCCTTGAAGTACATCTGCAAAATCTTTTATAAAGGGACTTAACCCCCACCATGCCACATGTGCTGAGTCAATTGGAAACCAGGGCAGAAGTATAAACCAGGTCCAAAGACTCCTCCAGCCTGATCTCTTRACAGTATTCAGAAGCAGCTATTTCAGTAAAAATACAAAATTCAGGGGAAGCAGTGCCCCTTCACCTGGGGCATCTCTCCAGCTTCAGTTCTCAGAGATTTAGAGGAACCAAACTGAAGCTCTTAATGAGGTTTATTAGCTCAGGTGTAGGTCGCCTGATTTGTGTTCATCTGGCTTCCAGACTGCTTACAGTACAGTCAGATAGAGTTCATGTTTACTTGCATATTACTTTGTAGACACGCCTACCCTTAGGTTAGTATAAAGGATGAACCTGCAAGTCAGGTTTTCCACATGTCATTTCAATCACTTTTGTTATCTCATCATAAAGCTCAACTGAAGTTCTGTGACTTCTCACCAAGAGTTCCCAGTCACTTTCCCCTAAGATTTCCCTATGCAGAGCATGACCAGGACCATGGCTTGGTAGCTATCCATTCACACCTGCATTAAATTAAACAGAGAAAAGGCTCTTGGCTGCATCTCAGACATCTCCTGGACCCATGGCTCAACATTTCTGGCTCAGTTTATATTGCCACTACACATGCCCTAAATTGACAGTATCTGGTTTACATTTACAGCAGTTTATACAACTCCTCTGGCTGAGCTTTTGCAAAATTTCCAGTGATGTACACAGCCAAAAATCAGAACAGATTACCGTGCTTTTCCCTGACAAGTATCACATGCTTCTCTATGTTTACTATTACTATGATGGCATGTAGGCACACCAGCCTCAGGCCAAGATCCCTTCTGTGCTCGAAGCTGTACAATACAGCAAAAAAAAAAGTCACTACTGCATACAGTTCATGACAGCAAACACGACTGAGTGCCCCCAGAGAACACAACAGTCCTTTGGGACATTGTCACCTTCCAGGATGAAGCAGTGCCTCCTCCTACAGATGAGGGTGCTGGGCAGAGAGCCCCCACTCACACTAGAAGGATTACTTGGTGGTTTTACACATACAGATACTGATTGTCAAATCATCTCCTGAGCTTGACAGAATTTGTAGTGAACCAAGCGCTAGCAAGGGAGCAGGTAGCAAACTGCTGCTGACTGGCAGCTTATGTGATGTGCAGCTTGAGCGATGGGTGAAGAGGAAATGGTTATCCCAGAGAGTACTGTGGCCCAGCCTCATGGGAAGCTGTTCTCTAGCTTCTCCCATCTAGCTACTTAAGGTTTATTTTCTGTGAAATACAAGTCTGGAATGAGCTTCAACACCAGAAGGTTTGGAGGAAATTGTAATGCAGAGCTGACTTCAGTTACCACATGTTTTATGGACAAATTAGATTCTTGTCCTGGATGGCACCACACAGTGTTTAGAAGGTTGATCTTAAATCACTGTGCCATCTCTCTTACTAGCAGTAGTCTTCTGTTTTTTGGGGTTTTTTGTTTGTTTGTTTGTTTTTTTAAATGAAGCTTCACTCCTGTTTTCTACATGGCTCTGCTAACTGTATCTACTAGTTCAGTAGATCACATAGGCTTAATTCCATTTTTTCCAGCTTACTGCCCCACATATGCTTTAGTTTACTTTTATTACTATATTATCTAATGACTGTCTGATGACTTAGATAAGTCATCATAAACAAAACACAGAAGATGGAAACAGCAGAGATAGGCATTAAATTTTAAACCGTTTCTTTTAGGTCATCTGCAATTTTCTGTTAGTTCATCCCAAACTGCCCATATTTTTCTGACTATTTCCTGTAGCTAATGGATGAGAGGGGATGTCACAGYTAAGGGCAGTCAAAGATACTGCTCCCAGCTATTTACTCCGGAGCAAATTAATGAGTTACTCTATCTGCTAGGGTTTACAAACTAAAGCTTTGAGGTATACTACCACCAGTCTCAATGTGCAGTAACACACTATGATCAGGCAGCCTGGGAGCCAGGGGAGGAGAAACATAGATCCAGTCCTCCTTTCTTTCACGTGAAGTTTGAACAGGATATAAGGCTTTTTGTTGCTCGTTTGGAAGCCTGCTGAGCATGACTGAAATCATGAGAGGGAACTCCTGGCACCAAGCCCACAGCTTGTGCACCCCACTGAGGATGGCTGGCAGAGCACCTCCACAGTGGAAGGCAGACCACCTGTGGTTAGTCCACTGCCAACACTCAACCACTACATATAGCCAGAGGACATACGTTTGCTCAGTGAACTCAGCCTATGACAGCCAGAAGATTGCTAAAGCCATATAACGATATAAGAAACACACTCATTCTTAATATGATATTGCTGATAATCAGCTCCACTTATTTGTGCCCATCCCTTCTCAACTCAGCAAGTGGCCRTGATACAAACTCCTACAAATGCTGATAGGAAGCTCTGAGCTTTCTACAAACAGTCTTGTGTTCAAAGATTCACTTGCAGGAATTTGTGGAGAGCAACTAAGTGTGGGGAATAGAATCAACATGGCTTTGTGGCTTTTATCACACTCATATTTCAGTATTTCCCCCCTTTAACAGACTCACCAGTCCAATATGTAGAAGCAGTGGATGATTTTCCCAGTTACAAAATGCAAGCCAGCAATACAACTATTAGGTCAGTACTATAACACCCCTCATTTGCAACTTAGGATTACTTGGCACCTCTATAATAGGCCATCAATAGGCAGTACTGCCTCATTGCCATTCCCCCAGGACTTTGCACACACAGACATTGCAAGCTGTGTCCAGAAYGTATGGCTAATGCTGCTTGCCAAGGCTCAGCAAACAGTCAGCAAGGCAAGGTTGGCTCCACTCCCTGTATAGCTAGAATGGGCTACCCATGGCAAGGCTGATTCAAGTACCTCAAATCTTGAGTGGTTGTGCTGGTGGTAACAGGTGTTCCCATACAAAAGAGCAACAAAAAAAATGAACACTCTTCTGACTGCTAAGAAAAGATAGCAAAAATGAGTTACAAAGTGACCTCCTCGCTCCTCTTTTTAATTGCTACACAGTCACTGGCTCTGTGAACTCAGTCAATAGTCTGTTAACAGAGCAATTAATTACAATACAGCTGGGTAAACACTGGTTAGCTTGAAAAGGTATATAGGAAGTTAAAATGACAAATAAGTGATCTGTAATAACTGCACTGTTCAGGATTTTTTCTTCTGTAAGCCTACAGCCTCTATCCTGAACCCAAAGAACCCTGGATGCTCACAATGCAGATTTAAAAAAAGAAAAAAAAATTACACTGCATTCAGCAAAGAAAACTCCCACGTGGAAAAATGGAACAGAACCTCCACAGACCTCTGGGATGCTCAGTGGAGCAGCCAATTATCTTCACACCCCTAACTACAAGCATTCACTTTCCTTCAGAGAGATAAAGAGAGGGCTCTCAAAAAAGAAAAATACAAAGTAAGAACTTCACAAAACAGAAGTGGTGATTTCCAAGTCAGTGAAAGGTTTGGGGGCTGCATTTATGCTTCCCCTCTCCATTGCTATTTATGCTCCTTAACCTCCCTACCAGCTTATCACCTGAGGGGACAGACCGCAGGACTTCAGCCCAGCAGACAGGACAGGTGTTCCATGAGACCTAAAGGCCTTGGGATTTGCCTCCCTTCAGCTTTCCAAGGGCACTGATCATTGTGTCGTGGATGCCAGATGTAGAGCCAGCTGTTCAGCAGAGGCAGTACAGTCAACTGAGCAGGATGCTCCAGGTTTCAGGAGATCTACCTTCCATTTCACGCAGTGCTTAGATCAACACACAAGAAACACTTTGGACTACTGTTTCCCCTCTCACCTTTTGACTACCCTTTCTTGTTGGGCTGAAAGCTTTCAAAGGCAAACTGCAGCATGTAGAGGTCTGTTTCTCTCGACACATGAATATGCTACAGCTGGTCAGCAGATTATATTTTAATGAAAAATGACTGCAATATAATAGTTTGCCAGAAAATCAATTTTCAGAAGCAACAGCTAATCTTTCTTTTGAAAACACCTTTTATTAAAAAATGTACCATTAGGTTTTGGTTGCAAACCATTTTAGGTTTTTGGTTGCACAAAAAATGTCAAACGTCATCCAATACTAAAAATTTAGGAAGTATCATGGCACTTTTTAACAAAAACTTCCATCTTTTGCATAAACTTTCAACGAAAATAAGATTTAAGTAATACTAATAAAAAGGACATGCAAAACAATAATAGGAAAGAACAAGCAAATATCAGCATCTCTAATCTGGGCAGCACTTAGACAAGGGGATCCTAAATTCCTCAGGCAAATGAACTGTTTGCAGCACAATTATGCACTGTGTGCATCTGCACAGTACTGCCTGCAATGGGACTATGATTTCATAGTACCAAAAACAACAAGCTCTTGAGCTCAAATTCATCTTGTACTAAACCTCATACAATAATGAACTACATTGGGTAATGAACTACACTGGTCTCTTTACAGCTTCTAGCACAAGAGGAAGCAGCTAGAAGTTTATTAGGGCCCCTACAGCATTTGGCATGAGGGGACATTGATCTTGGCTGGGTTCTGTGCTGCAGTCATCACAATCTTGATGCACATTAGAGTTTGCATCTCCTACTGATTTTATTTCTTCAGCTCGTCTGTTTAAAGATAGTGCTTCAAAACCGTATTTCCTCTGCACCTGGGGAATAACTCTCCTTTGAGCTGTGTTGCTCACACAGCAACACAAGCTGCACCAAACGCTTATGAAGATTAAGACGACTGCCTAAGGTACCCAGGGCTTCCAAGGGCTTTAGAAATCAATGTTTAGTCCATGCCAAGCATCTTCACTTCCCTGCTCCTGGCCAGGTTGGCAACAGTAAAGGGTCTGTAGCCTGAGCAACTATTTGTTGCCTGGTACAGCACGCTGAACTACAGTTGCAGGAAGCACAGATGCTTCCCAAGATCTGGATGGAGGCTTCCTAATGGCAAACACTCGTGTGGGGGCAGCAACAGCTGCTATAGTTCTGCATGCAACGATTGCACTGCAGCTACAGTTTGGGAACCACTGTTCCTTACCACAAAGGAAAGATATGAAGATATGCCTCACAGCACCAGCCTGTATCATCACGTGCTTCCTCTGTGTTACTTACAAACCAGGCTTCCTGAGCAAGGCACAACTGCCAACAAGGCCAAAGTTGAGCATTAATTACTGCCACATTAGGTTTAAAAAATTTTCCCACAATGCAATTGGCTTATTTCCTTTTCCTCCTCATACATCTCCTTGCAGCTTGCAACCAAAGGACCTCACTAGCGGAACAGAGGAAGGTCCAAAGACTATGCCCTTGCACAAGGAGGTACATAGTTTCTAGTAGTGGCTGGACCTGGAGTCTTCAGTCAGAAAAAAGCAGCTTAAAGTCCTGCCACTGAGGCTGTACTAATTCAGATAGAAATCAGGTCTGTGTCTTTCACACTGAGGGTGATTAGCTACTGGACATGGGGGTAAAGTCCCACATTTGGGCTTCTTGAAATTAAACCCCTACCTTGCAGAAGAGACACTGGCTCACCCAGAGTCAGAGAGCAATTTCCTCAGTGAGCTATATTTGAAAAAGGCAGGGGCTATCTGCAAGCACCTTGTGGACTCATAAGCAAGCGCTTCCCATGGCTGAGGATAGAGGAAGAAAGTCTAAACACAAGCTCATGCTGAGCTTCCTTCCCATAAAAGAGGGGTCACCTCTGCCAGGAAAGTCTCAAGGACTTGTGCTGTGCTTCCTGGCCCAGCAAGGTGAATTGCTGACTACCATTTCGTCAGCCAACAACAGCGTCAAGTTGGTGAAAGCACAGGGACCCAAAAGGGCCCAAGTCCAGSCCATCTATGTTGCCTGAATTTGATCAGAGCAGAAGCTAAAAACAGGAGTCAGTCAAATCTCCAGAGACTCCCCAAGGTGCTACCTACAAGTCAGAGGTCGAATGGGCAAAGAAAGGAGCACAAAACAATTCCCCTTTCCCTGCTCCTCCACTAACCTCCCCTTTCTCTGTTAAGTTCTGCTCCCAGAAGGTCCCCTCTGGGGAACTGCACAGCTTTCCTTCCCATACAAGCACAACCCTCAGCATGTTGCAACTTGCATCTCAGATAGGCATAAACCAAGGGGCAATTCATCCTTTTAAGCAATAAGTTCCTGAGGGCACATCCCAGTTTCCGTCCAGTTCCTCATCCCCACAGATCCTTATTCATATTGTCAGGAAACGTTGCTTTGCTTGACTATATATTTACATATCACACAGGCTATCCCTTATCACCCCTGATGTTTATACACAATAGTGTAGGAGCTCTGCCCCAGCTACTTGCTACCAAGGGGTCAGCTAGGGCCTGATTCTTATCTCTGGCACTGCAACAAGCCTTTGCTTCCCACAAGGGCCATAAAAGCCCCCACAGCCCTTCAGGAAAATAGCTGAAATTCCACAGAAGGATGTGTCTAAACCAGGCATGAATTTGTGACCCTACAAATAAACAAATTTCCACATGTATTGTTTGGTCTTTTAATATTTCAGTCAGCAGAGGAATCTTATGGTGAAGAAAACAGACAATATTTCAGTCAGTGAAAGCAGCCTATTAGTCATGAGTTTAACAAGGAAAGGACCCCTGGAAATGCAGCAAATGGAAGAGGCAGGGGCTGCAAAGCCACAAAGAGCAGCTATGTTACTGTGGGGAGACTCATGATCCCCCCTCTGACTGCAAATAGACGATGGGCAACGAGAACAGCGGCAGCCTCACTGTTAGCAGGGTAGCAGCGGTGGCAGGCACGCCACCATGAACTGGATGCTCAAATAACGCTAATAAAACCAAATCCCAAGGAGTCAAGCAAGCTAATTCCAGAAGAGGGAATTATGTAATATGCTGTGCATACCCATCAGTTGTCATTATTTTTATTGTTAAGCTGTGGTAGAGGTAAAATATTACCAAGAGAAACGCTGCTTTTCTAGGTCAGACTATTTGATCTCTCAAATTTAGGCTAGCCTGCTAATCTTCTGCTGACCACATCTAACTAAGGTTAGAAACTGCCTAATATACCTTAATACCACCACATGCCTGAAGGCAAAGCTGCCACGTACTAACTGTCTGCAGATTCACATATGTCAGTGTCTTATTCAGGACTTGGTCTCTCTTCACTATATAAAGGACTGTCTCACCTCCCAAATACATTGGGCAGTATTTCTTACTACAGAAACTTGGTAACTTGCTTTACAGTTAAAAATCAATTAAAATAGATCCTTCAAGAATAATATCATAATTAAAGATAGAAGGAAAAAAATCCAGCTTGTTTCTATAGGAAATTCTTAAAATTTGATCTCTAAGTCTTCAGTTGAAGAGAGTTAATTCAACTCTCTAGTTGAATTAAAAATAGACAAATACATGGAGAGGTTTCATTTTCTCCCTCTTCTCCTGTCCATTTTTATCTTTGTTGCCTCCTTTTTCAGCAGGAAAAAGGAAAAAAGAGATGGAAGAATAGAAAGAGAAACATACTGATGCATATTGGAATTTTGAATCAAATAACTCTTTTCTCCCCAGGTATCTGGTCTTGTCAATATAAAGTGCCTAGCAAGACATTTTTATTCTGCTTACATACTGTGGGGGAATTTTTCCTTTGTTTTTTATCACTGTATTATTTGGCTCTGAAGTCTCTGAACTACAGCTTTGGCCAAAATGTCTTCTCACCTATTCTGGTGGAGCAAGGGCTCTTATATTGTAGTCTAAAGAGATGGCATTCTACCTATTAACTAAGTCAGAGTAAGAGGCTTTTCTAGGTACAGAGTGAAACCTTTACTGTTATCTTTCAGCTCAGCCAGGGAAATTAAGTCATTAAAAAGCAATAATTTAACCACTGTGGAACAGAAAACAGTGTGCAAAGCCTGATGCTGCAAAGAAAAATTAACTGAAACCAGCCAATGGACTTAGGATAGCTTTTAACTTTAATTAGGGGCTTTTGCTGCCTTTTTCCACACCTCTCTTCTGCCCCGCAGCATCCCTCCCTCTGACCGTTCTCCCCATAGGCCTTGCCCAAGCCACCATCTCCCCCCATTCCTACAGCCCAGACCACTCAGGGCTAAGCACTAACCCTTCTGGCACCTCCATCTCACAAATTTCAGCAGAGGAAGAGCTTCCTCCCTCTCCATTTGTGACCCCACATGTCGGGCACCAACCACCAAGGCAAAGGGGTGCAGACTGAGGGGCCCTTTTCAGAAGAATCTCTTCTGAGGAGGCTCCCAAGAGGTGTTCCCCAAGCTGCTTATCTCATATGCTCACAAACAAGAAGCAAACTACCCCCAAAAAACTGAGAGTTTGGCATTCAGGGAGCAATCGATACCTTGGCTTTGGGAAACTGCAGCTGCCAGAGACCTAGCACATTGCTGTTCACTGCAATTGCCCACAGCTGCCACATTAGAGATGGGAGCACCGGCTGTGGCACAGACACCACTCCCCCCCCCAGCCCCCCAGATGAGCACCCTCAGGAAGGGGCAGTGCAGGAGGTCCCCGGGGCACTGGCCAGCATAGCACAGCTTCAACATCTGCACACAAGCAGGGAGCCAAGCCCTATGGGGGTGCTGTGAGGGGCCAGGCCCCATCTTCACAGCAGATATGCAAAGGCACATCTGTGACCTATTTCTTGTGCTAACAAGGATTCCCTGCATGAAGTCTTTTAACTTCCGATTCTTGTCCTTGAAGATGAGGCTAATGATAGTCCTAGTATCTCCTATACAGGAACAGAGGAATCTTCATTAATGCTTGCAAAACCCTTCAGAAAACAGCCTGGGGATGAGCAAGGGCGATTTCATTGATAAGCTGTGCATTAACCTACAGTGTGAGGAGTCGGATTTTCTTCTGAATGCAGAGCATCTAAAGGAAAGTAGCTGTGTTGGAGGAACTTCTTTTGCCCACCCGGACTGCAGCGGGATCAGCTTAGGACTGAAATAAGCTTTGGGGAGTCATTGAACTCTGACCTATGCTAGAATAATAGGATGTGTTTATGTCTGACAATAGGGGGCTTTGCAGAAACCTCCAGTGAGCTCCATATGCAACACTGTTTTTATGGTCCTCCTAAGAAGGGAATTTCAAGGGATCGTATATGCCTTAAGTGTAAATTATGACATGCATTAAGGACCACCCGCATCAAATGGACAGTCGCCCCAGCCCAGAGTTTTCATGGTGAATTGAGAACAAATTCCACAGCCCCTCTGGTTTGTGCTTCCATAGAATAATATATTTTCAGGTCAGCAGAGCTGTCTGCTTCTCACACAATAGGTCCTTTCTCCCCCTTCCCCATACCTGTCAATCGCTCTCTGCCTGGTGCCTAATTTATGTTTCACWTCCAAACTGTACGACTAAACTCTGGAAATGTGTGAAGATAAAATGCCCAGGAAAAGCCCGTTCCCAGCCATATTAAGCACAGAATTATCACTGCAGAGATCCAGATGGACACAAGGAAGCCTTAGAGGTGTACAGCATTACTGCAGAACGTGCTTTCAAGATGGTAATGCCCTTTTTGGGGACCCATTTTTATAGTTTGACTATTTCATGCTTCATATTTGCAAGCAAACATACAGAACCACTTAGAGGTCAAATTTTTTCCCAAATTGATCCATAGGTCAAAGATGTAAATTGATGCACTGATCAAAGCAGAATGTAAATCTCCAAACTCCTCCTATGTCCCCACACACTGCTCAATGCCATAAAGAGCATGCAGACTATCCCTGATGCTTTGCAAAACTGGCAGCAGAATATCCACACAGATATTCTAGTTTGCCTGGAAGAACTAGATTTATGACCAAAGGCCATGACAATTTGATCTCACTGTTATAGAAGAACTAGTCATAGTTCCATTATTAAAATGGAGATTTTCACTGAAAGCTAAGAATGAGCTGCTTTGCTTGGCAGGCCAGAAATTGCGTATCTTCCCCAAATTACAGTGCTCAGTTACAGTGGCTCTTCTGAAAAGCTCTGAGTAAGTCCATCTTATGCTTTCATCACATTCAGATTAGTTTTGAATTTGAATCCTTAGGAGGTAYAACATGCCATTACATTGCAGGTCATCTCAAGTGAGGTTACTAAGCTCACAGATCCTTTGTACGTCATCTGTAATAAAAAAGTACTGAAATTTTTGCATTAACTGAAGCCTTTTCTTTTTAAGGATTAATTATTGCTATTGTTGTTATTTTTCAAAATGGAAAATTTTTTCATTAGGTTCTGAAAAATAATATTCTTCTGTGCAAAGACCCTTCATGAGAGACTATATTTAATCCTCCCATAAGTTGCTTTGTTCACATCTAAATCTTCTKTCTGGTGCTGCACTGTCCCTTGATAAAGATGCAAAGTAGGCAGTGCTATTGCACAGACTGCTTTTCTGGTCAATAGATGCAGGCAGATACCCATGTATCTTGCTCTGCCTCATACAGCTTTTTTCAGTATAATTTTTTTCCTATTCCTTCCTCCATAGGAGGACTGCAGGGCCATTCAATAGTTCTTAGCCCCAAGAGTAACCCTGAATCTGCTCTGGTGTGCTGCACATCACACTTAGAGCATTCTGTGGCAGAGAAATGATCCTGTCTTTTCCTATACACATAAAGGGAACAAATCTTCAAATTGCTAGGCCTTTTCCCTGTGCTCATCTGGAGAATGATTTAATGAAACTAATCTCACATGGGACTGCTTTATCATAGCTATTAGACAACAGAACACACTCCAAAGGCCTGTAACGCAGACCTTACATGTTTTCCATGCCTTGTTTCAGGACAGCTTGCAATGGAAAATACCAGGGAACTTCCTGCTCTCGTGGGAATTCTTGCTAGTTTAGATCCTGAGCAGCGGAGTCACTCGGCTCCCCACTGAGACTGTGCTCTAACACTGAAGAGCCTGAGAGAGGCTAGAGATAATACAGTGGAGACTAATCTGGGATTTTGGATTGCCAGGAATGAACTGASCACTGAGAACTAGTCCTGAGAAAGGACTGGAATATAAACAACTCAAATCTGAGGGTGGCCATCATAATTTAGAAATACCTCAAGATCCAATTTTTGCTTTACRTCCCCACTGCACCCAGACACTGGAATATTACTGTTATCAATCTGGCTGACYTGGGCACTACAACAGCAGGGACATAGGTGGACATGCAACCCTACTGACCATGCACCTGGCTCCATCAGCACCCAGCCCATCTGTAAGGATCTTATTTTTTCATAACAGTACAGAATATTAAGTATTACAATTACATAATTTTGAATTTGGTAGGACTGTGTCTTTATCTTTCTCTCCCCCATTTGGTTTTTGCTGCTGTTTCCCATCACTAGTTTGTTCTGCTCTTTCACAAGGGCCCTCCTTCCCCCATTCTCTTCTCTGTAAGTATAAGTCACTTCAGTTATAGCAACTTATACTATATATGTTTTCAAAACTTTTGCATCTTGTCAGCAGGTTGCATTTACTGCCARTTCACTTACAATCTGACTCTGGGATAAGCACTTTAATTTTTTCAGGCTARAACAGTTTGGATTTTATATAGCAAATATTCTGTGTTGACTGCTTTTCAAATTGCCAGCCATCTATTAYTTGCATCAGTCCCTGACAATGTGAATATTCTGCTCATTAAATTACTGTTCAAAGTGTTTAGGTTTTATTATTATTATTAAGAAAAAAAGAAAGGCTTTTTATGTCATGAATAGTTCTCAGGAGACACRTACTACCACTTAAAGCCAAAACCAACAGGGTCCTCAGAACTGACCCTGTGTCATWTTTYCAGCTTCAAAACCATAGGAATGCARGCCTGAAAAGGACTTGCTAGATATCAGGTCCAGTTCTCATACCACCACATAGAACAATCTGAAGCTCTGGCTCATATTTGATTTCTCTGCTTCACAGAYTGGCAGCAGATGATCACAGTGATTTTGGCCCCAAACTTGAAGGCATCATTTTGAAAACATTCACCTAACACCAGTTTGAATATTGGCCTAAATGCAGCCAATGTTAAACACTAGACCTGTGTCAGGTCTGACATGGATCTCATCTACAAAACTATACTGCCATTTATATTCTCCCTTCCCTCACAACTTCAGATATAGATGCCACATCTGGGCTCCTTGCAAAGGAAATGAAGACAGTTCCTTCTGCAGCAAGATCTCCAGAGGTGGCTAATCTTTCAAAGGAGAAACATCCCTGTAGATATGCCCTAGGAGTTGCAATATGGGCTCAGCAGCCACCTTTTGCAATCACTGGAGCCAGTATTTAAGAATCATGTAAGCACATTCCTTGCTGGTGCTGAGAACCAGGAAATGGACCTGTCCATACTGAGTGAGGTCAAACCAGCCTTGCACGCATACTGTAAACTATTAGCAATGGTAAGCAGAATAATTAGAGACAAGATTAACTTCTGTAAGATGCTGAATATTCTGACCTCAGCTTAGCAACATCAACACATTGATTTCACATGCCTAAGCATGCAGCACCCCCTCCAAGAAGTTGGTCCAGAGAGACAGAAAAAGAGTTAATATCATCCTTATTTTAAGAATGCCTTTAAATACTAAATGCAGACTAAATGCAGTGCTAGTTTGCAAYCAGTTCAGAGGAGCAAGTCTATTTCCAAGTTATTAATAGCAGCATGGTTTAATAATAATAGAAAACCATCTGGATGAAATCAAATGAGGTGAGCAGAACCACATGTGCACCAGGAACCCAGGCACATCCCAAGCTCACTTACATATTTCAGTACAGAAAAACCAGAGTATTTCATTGAGAGGGGAGGGGGAAACAAGCCAGAAAGCACTCGAAACCTGGAACTCTACTTTTAAACTAAACAACAGTGCATTTCTGCTTATCTCCTTACCTCTACAAAGACAGCTTTTGCTGAATATCCAAATGCTAATGGAACAAGCCCCCAGGGAAGGCAGCCAAGCCAAGTATCCCTGCCCAGAACTAGCTTTTCTTCCTTGATTGCACCCCTTTTCATTAGTCCAATGTTTCCCAGCCTGTTTCTTCCTCATTATGCACCAAGATCACCCTGACATCCCCCTAATTCATCTTGACTTGTACAACAGGCTCCTCCAGCCCCAGTGCCTCCACATGCATGTGGTTTGCAGCAATTAGGTAGGGCAGATAGCAATTGCTTCTCACATACAAGTCTCAGGATGGATGTTACTTGGCAGGGAAAGGGAGCTGTCTGCATTGCTTTGCCCTTGAAGGAAGAGGATGAGACAAGATGGAGTAGCTCAGYTGTTGGGACAACAAGCTTTTTCAGCTGTGCATGAACTGAGACATCTTTGGACACAAGAGTGAAAAGTTGCACCARCCTGCATTGTCATCCCTCTACAGCTGTCAAGTCCAGCAAACAACTAACTACCAGTGCTCCTTGAGAAGGCAGAACTAGCCAAATTAGCCAGCCACATGCATCCTACAGGACCACTTGAAGGAAGAGCTTGTTTGCACTTGCACAGCGAKAGACTAGAGAGCTGGCTGTCAGCACAGACACTCTGCCTCTCTGGCTTGCTAGAAGGCAAGGCACCTTGCTTCTGTGCATTTGCTGAACTCCTCCAGCAGCATATAACTTTTGTGTAGGGATCTCAGAGAGCCTCGTGGCTTTCTGGTATGGTACATTGGCTCTTGCTGTAACAGGAAGTCCATGAACATGAAAGTTGACATAGCATGAAGTGATGTTAAGACAGTGTTTCCTGCACATGCTCAGCAGTGAGAGTAAATGCTGAAGAAACTATCTGAAGAGCAGTTCTGGTTTTTGTTTACCAAATACTCATACTAATGGGTGCCCGTCTTTCAGCTAGGGGGGCAAAAGTGGATCTGTTCAACTTCTGTGTGATTCCAGCTGGGACAAGTGGTGGGCTGGGTCACTTGGCACACCACACAGCTGAGGTGACTGTACACTACCTAGGCTGATAAGCATGTATGCATATGCAGGCTGAGTTAGGCCACTGAAACTTCTGCTGAAGACACACCGCAGAGTGAGAAAAAGTCATGGGACTAGAAGAAGCAAAGCTGTGGAGATGAAGACTGTGTGGTGGGAGAGGCTCATCTGTGTTCCAGAGACTGTTTAGATATGTATATATAAAGCAGCCTGCCACTAAATTAACASAGGAAGTTCTGTCTGAATATGAGGAGRAATTTCTTTACTGTGAGAGTCACAGAGCACTGGAACAGGTTGCCCAGAGGTTGGAGTCTCCTTCTCTGGAGATGTTTAAAACTCACCTGGACRCAACATGCTCTAGGTGATTCTGCTCAAGCAGAGGGGTTGGACTAGATGATCTCCCGAGGTCCCTTCCAACCTCAACCATTCTGTGAAATTAGACTGTCTTCCAAGACTGCAGAGTTGTTACAATAAGGCTGCATGTCAGCTCTATCCAGAGCATCACAAACAAATCCTCCACAAAGGAAGGTAGAACATTTCATTCAATTTTTTCCTGTACTCAGCCCTCACCTTGAGGGCACACAGTCACTCTCTCCCTTAGGCTGTATGCTAGGTGCCATGCAACATGGTAGAAAACACTGTCCCTTCTAAGGGAGACTAAGTGAGAGTACATGGATAGACACAGGGAATGCATTTTGACAAACAAGAGGAGTAAAGACTTATTGCAGTGTAAGTAGTCACATCTGCCCCAGAAGTGAGGCCAGTACTGCTCCACATCCTCTGCTGTGGCAGAGGAGCAAGCAAATCCCTTCTGCTGGGAACCATTTGTTTGGGATCTCAAAAACTCTGAAGCAAGTGGAAGTGTTTGAGAAAGAAGAGAGCAGTACAGGGCCCTCTGACTGCACATAGCTCTTCTAGATTTACTGAGTGGCCTCAGCCTCTGGTATACCAAATCCTTCATCCTGTTAAATACATCAGCTTATTTTTCCCTTTTTAGTAGGCTGCCAAACCAATGGACCAAAAAATCACTGCCATGACTCCCTGTCAGGCTGCAGTTTTACCTTGTGCAAGTAGGAGTCCCAACTACTGATCTAAAATGAACACRTCTGCACCCAGAGCAGCTGGGGAATATGCTGAGGCTCTGCACAGTCCCAAGTCTCAGACTGGACCCACAGCCACACCCCTCTGACATCCCAGGCTGTGTTGCACCAAGATCTCAAGGCAGCAGAAAGCAAGGAAACCAGAGCTTGCTGCCAACAGCAGGTCCTTCAGCAGGCTTGGGGCAGACACTAAATAATACAGACCCTCATAATCCAGGTCAAAGACTAACTCATCAATCAAAGCCAGAGACTATTTTGTTCATTACCTTGACTTCCTGGTCAGAGGACTTTCCCCAACAACTCCTATGCCCAGGCAGATAAAATCTAGGTGGGAGAGAACAGATTTTGGAAAGACGACATTGTTGCTCAGCCTGCAGAAGTACCAGAGAGCTGAGAGCATCCTTGTGTAATCTGATAGAGWAGTTGATCTCCACGTCAGAGCTGCAGATTGACTTCAGCACAACTCAAGTGAAAATAAGGATTTACGGCACAGCAGACAAGTGATTACAGTTTGTCTTAATAGTYACCTGGGGAGTAACAACCTTACATAGATGAAATGGTGAAGCTATTAAGCTGACTTACTAGAAATACTCAAATATCTCTGAGAGCTAGACAGAGGGATGTTGCTAGAATTGCTGCTCAGAACAGCACCAGTCAGCACACCGCCAGGGAAATATGCTACAGGAAGCAGAACCTGCCGCACGTGATGTTTACAGAATCTGTTTGAACACATTTGCTCAAACATTGCCCAAAGTGATTTGTAAGGATGAAAACAAGAAAATCCCTTTTCCTTCTCCTGACAAGATTAGCTTCCCACTTCCTCACTATTTTTGTGAACTCCATTATCATCTGCCAAATAAATGTAGAGCTTAGGAAAGAGTATTATTAGCATAGAACAAGAGAGATTAAAAAGAAGAGGAAATGATGCAAGGAGGTTGCACATTGAGAAATCCAGGGACACATGGAAAGGGAAATTTCACGGAACTGGACATTTCCTGGAGCAGATATTCACTGCATATTTTTAGCATGCAGCCAAAAAAAAATGCCAAGTTACAGGTCTATGTGGAATTCTTATCCTAGATTATAGTCTGCACGTTTATTAGGGCTGAGGGGATTCCTTTGTAGTAACCTAAAGGGYCTTCTCCCTAAATCAAAATAATATGAAAAACTAATCTAGTTTTGAACCTAAGACAGTACATCTCTATTACAAACAAGATTAGAAAAGAGAGAACTCAGAGGAAATAGCAATATGAGAACTCATACATTTTGTACAAGGTGTCTGTGTTKTACAACATACATTTGAAAAAGCCAACATTTTTAATAACTCAAGAATGGAAGGACATTATAACCAGAAGCATCATAAATGGTCACATACAAGTGGCTAGAGAAAATATATTTTGTTATAAATCTCATTTTCCTAGTCCCTGCTCAACAGCCCTGTCCTAGCTTTCTGAACATCAGTCAATTCACTTAAAAACTTTGTAAAGGATCTCAAATCAAAAGACTGCCRCTTTCTGAAAAGGCAAGGAAAGAATAAAAATGGCCTTGAATATTGGAGAGATGGTCCTAACCAACACAAAAGTCGTTAAGTTCAAGTACAAAGCATTACTCATCATAAGGAGAAATCAAATAAAGAAAGAGAATGATTAGCTGTGCACTGACTGAACAGGCATAAAACGATTGAGCACAGCATAAAACGATCAAGTCACAAACTCGAGGAGCAGTCAACAGAATGCTATTGCAAACAACAACAAATTTCATTCAGAGATGTATTATCACAAGTGTTACGCATATATAACAAAAGTGGTGATTTTGGTCTTCGGGAATACTCTATTCCTTTAAGGGCACCACAGTTATAGAGATGCAGACAAACTGGAAAAGGTCCAACGGACAGTAATAAGACTGATCGAGGTACAGAAAACATGACCTAGGAAGAATAGCTGAAGGAAGTAGATTTGTTTAGTCTACAAAAGGGAAGACTAAGGAGAGATGTAATAGCAATCTTCTGGCATTTAAAAGGTCAGGCAGATAGTGATCAATTGTTCTCCATATTCACCAAGAGAAAAAAAAAAAACATCAGTTTTATTTAAGGCAAGGTAGATTTAGAGGGGATATTAAGAAAGCTCTTCTGCTATGAGCATAGTCAAAGACTGCAGCAGGTTACCTAGGGAGTCTTTTTTTTAAAAAAAAAAAAGTTAGGCAAACAACCATGAGCATGAAATAATTCTAAGTGCAGAGTGATGAAGGAGATCTYTGTAGGCCATTCCAACACTACGAGGCTGCGATGAGTCTACAATTTTTCATATTTACATTAGCCCCAGGAAAAATTCACACCCCTGGCTTCAACTGCAGAGAGGCTAAATCAACCCTAACAAGGGACAAAGTTCCATCCTTCCCTAAAAAATCAGACTAACTGAAAAATCGACCAAAAAGGGGRAAAAAAAAGTCAAAGTCAGAGCAGAGAAATATTATGCTTTCAGATTCAATCCTGGATTGGAAGGATAAGCTGACAGGAATTCAAATACCTTCAAATATCTGACTGTTCCCCTCACTCTGCCCCCAACATATTCAGGCCCATTAGCCGTTACTAAATAGCTAGCTTTCTTGGCAAGCTCTGAGGACATTCCAGAGCACGCTGTGAAATTTGTTAGCCTCCCTTGCTCTCTCAGAACTTGCACTTATATTTTTACCACCTCACCATAAAAAACGTTGCATCCTTTGGGGAAGAAAAACAAATTGCAAATAAACTCAGATGAAATTTAACTGAGAGGTGTTACTAGCAGTAGGGGAGACAAAGTACAAGCGGATTTAGAGATTTATGAGATAGCCTGAAAATACTAGAACAAGCAAAGAGCCAGACAGTGAAAAAGCAAGCAAATGAATTTGGGGAAAATAACCTGAAATAAAGATGTGCTCTGGGAGAGTGGAAGTTGGGAAGTAATAATGCTGACAAAGGCTTAGAAACAGCAGCAAGCAACAAATTATGTCTGAGCTCAGGGACAGAGCACTGCAAGGTGCTGCAAACCTGGTAAAATATTAGAGAAAACACACCAGCTTTGTTCCATACTAAGTAACATCAGAAACCTAAGTCACCTTTTGTGGGAAATTCCTCCTGCCCTGGGCTTTCTGCTCCCTGCACAGCCCAGCAACAGCCCACTTGGGCTCCATCTCTCACACATTATAATAGTCAAAGATACTGGTTTCTCCTCCCTCCAGCCTGTCAYGTCCAGTGGGCCAGTACCATTGCAAAACAAGTCCTCACTCCCAGCCTTCATGGCACATTCATTGCCTCTCTCAAATCCCAGAGGCACTCAAACCCTCACACAGTAACCAGGTGAGGCATGGCACAGCCCCCTGCTATGCTGCAGCTGGGGTGCGGACATGCCCCTGTGAAGGGCAAAGGCAGCCTCTAGCCCCAGCCTCTGGTGATCAGTTCCTGATTTTATTCAACTGCTTCGTGCATGAAAACCTGACCGACCTCTGCCTTTGCTTCACCTTTAACTCCTCCAGCAGCCTTTTCCACATGCCTTGTGAAAGGGCTTTCAACCCTAATGCTGCCTGGGGTCTGTTCAGGATCCAGACTTGGCACATTACGAGTACCATAATCGACCATATTAATGGAGAATGGGGAGGCTGTCTTAAAAGAGAAAAATCATCCCTCCCAGTCCATAATGCTCCTTTATTATGCTSTTTGCACACAAGATCAAAACACTGCTCAGAGGTACATATCATCAGAGGAAGAGACAGAGCAAGACTGTTCCAATGAGCCAGCTTGATTTGCGATTGCACCCAGACCAAGAAATAAACTGCATCATTATCAGCAAATTGAAAACAGATCAGGGCTAAGCAAAGGCTTGTAATAATAATAGGAGTCTAAYGCTTCTCACAGAGGACACAGGTCTGGGGGAGTTCAGAGAGGGTTTGTCATGATGACAGATGTCGTCCCTGAATATTTATCCTGTGGTATTAACCTGCTCACCAAATGCAGAGAAAGACTGAAAGCCAGCGTTCATAAAATTCCTATCTGTGCTCCACCAATACATCATCCTTCAGCGAGCACTGCCACAGGGCCCCCAAAGCAGCAAAGGGGTCCTGTGCCTCCAGGAGGGAAAAGCAAGCAGACAAGCCATCCGTAGCCACAGGGGTGTCCCGTTACCAGGCAATTTGTATGCTGCAGACAGACATTGGCTGGTAGTGCATGTGGTTCAGGGATGTGGGTCAAAGTCAGTGCTGGTTTACCAAAAAGGTTTGCTGGGGGTTATGGAGAACAAGCACTTGAAAGCCACAAGTATTTAAATGATTGTTTCCAAAACCTGGAGTTAGACAATGCCTGAAGGCAGAACATTTCTGGGTGAAGGGTGGGATTCCTCTGCCCACCACAGATGCTCTGTAATAGCAGGGACTGCGTCTGGCCACCCTTCACCAGGGTGGTTGTGAATTCTCTCCAAAGACCATCTACACCCCAGCCCAGACACTTTCCCACATCTTCCCTTCCCTACACACAGCTCTTCCTCAGCCCAGAGAGATACTTGTTCAGGTCCCTGAGTTTGTCAAAAATTAAGTAAAATGTACTTGAAAAAGCATTTTTTGGCAGAAAATACCATTTTCTGTGAAAACGCTAACAACCCTTGACATAAAGCTATAAATATTTATTTTCTCATGTATCCTAAAATATAAGATTGTGGGGAAGTAGAGTAAAACTTTTTCCCCCCTTAAGAAAATACTTCTTCCATGATGCACCTAGACCTGCTGCCTGCAAGTACCACTCACCCTTGCAGCACAAAATAAGGTAATGGTAAAAGCAGGGAACTCARTTCAGTATTCCTGCTCTTGAACAGATAAGTGTAAGCTTTGCCAAGGTTACAACAGGCAAAATACAAAGTTTCTGAGCCTCTACAGCTTTGCAAATATTCCACATTTTAGTGCCTCCTGCCCCCTCAAACTCCTGGTGCAGGCTTAAGCCACAACCATTCCTAGCCCAAACCCTTGCACAGACCACRCAGTGCTTCTTTGTGGCCAAGATTTGCTGACCTGCTGAGCTAGCCATTTGCCTACCAGTACCACACAGTCATCTTGAAGGAAAGCAACAGTTGTAGATTAAAACTCCTGCAAAACAAAATTCCTATATTAAACTAATGTTAAGGGTTGCTTCGAAAACCAGTGCTCGACACAAACTAGCCCCCACTGCCCAGTTGTCACTGGCTGCACATAGAGCTGGTCCACATGTTCAAGACCTTGGCACACATGATCCACAGCTGTAACAGGTGAAGAGGAGCCTTCCTGTGGCTGCAGAGACCACACTACTCTCCCCGGCCCCTTAAAAGATCATCATCAGTCAAGACAGCCCCGCCTGTCCCTTGGGATCTCAGGTGGAAAYTGCAGTGGCACCCATGCATCTTGCCCTCTTTAGCACAATCCCAAGGTGAGATAGCCTCACATGCCTTTTCTGAAAGCAGGCTCCCAAAACCTTACSCCACCAGGAGATGTCTTAAATCCCACAGCAATAACAGTGCTCTAGCCTACAGTTTGTCCCCTCCAAGCTTATGCAACTTCTGCATATCTTGTCCAAGGCCAGAATCATCACCAAGCCGTGAGTGAGGATACTGCATGGAGTAGGAAACTTAGCAAGTGTTAACATGCCCATGAATATACAAGGAACTGTTGATAGATTCAGAGGAAACCCAAGAAATTCTGGATTGACATTACATATATCAACCTAAAGAAAATGGGTACCTAAATTCTCTGGAAAGCCCAGGTTTCACAATCAAGAGAGCATTTGATTTGGGTGGCAGAAAAGCCTCAGGTCTTCCAGGCAGCTCTGAACCTYAGGATTTCTGGATTCAGTCCCTAGCAGTTTGTTTTCCCTCTCCCCATGTGTACTCAAGCACTCTTTAATTTAGCTTGAGTGACAATTCCTGTCTCAGAGGTGCTTGGTGAGCAGCCAGCAGAAACCCAGTAACAAAACACCTTCCCTTTGCTGATAAGGGCATAAGGGAATTGTATTGTGAATCACCCACCGTGGAGAAGGAATGCTGGTAACCTGCAATGGATCAAACCCCGCTTCTTCACCCCTCCTTCCCCAAAATTGCCCAAAGTAGCAAAACCTTCCCTTGCTGGCATTACTCTTTTGACAGCCAGRTTTTGCTATTTAGGCTATAACAGCACATAGTCAGGGCACGTACTTAAAATACTGCCTATCTACCACCTTTGCTTAGCCACGTGGGATACCAAATGCAGTGGGGAACACAGCTCTACTTGGAGTTGGGGGGCTCAAGTTAGCTCAGAAGGAGAATGAAGCCATTTTCCYTTCTGTATTTTTCAGGGCTTGATAAAGCCTCTGTACAAGCAAAGGGAGATGACAAAAACTTGGCCACAGCACATCATGACCTGGGGTGCTTGGAGGGTAATGAGAGGACTCCAAGGACATCAGAGCACAGACAGAGCCACTGACCCACACACTTACTGACAGGAGGTTAGGAAAGGATCAGCGACTGCTTTCAGTGCAGGATGCCCAAAGTTAGGCTTCAGCTGGTAAAATATTTTAATAGTAGGCTGAACACTTAATTTGTAAAGCACTGAAAAGCTAAAAACCTAAAGAGAAGGCTCCATTTTGAACTCCCACAAGACAAAGCAGCCTTACYGTGCTGCAGTTTTTCCTGAACTGCTGAATTCCTCAGCTAGCCATATACTAGAAAACTCATTCAAGCCTGAGGAGAGGCAGAGTCTTCCATTCCCTTTCCCTACCACTTTGCTCTTTAGCCTGTAAATTAAATCAAAGCAGGACCTTCTCTTGGTAAGGCCCTGCACAGCACTATGACCTTGGGTGAGCGCCTCTAGCTGTGATAGCTACATAAACAGCACAGTTTTTACAAGTTAGTCAGAAATCCGGTTATGAAGCCTCAGCGACCTGCTGAACACATCACTTTCTAACAGAATACCGGAGGGCAGGGYGTGTATCAGGCACCTCTGTGCATTTCCCAGATAGCCATAGCAATCATCCTCCCACACAGCAGCACAGGAGGTCATCCTCACGCCARTGGGACAAGTCAGACCACTAACACCAGAAAAGGTGTTGAGGAAGATCTCTGAAGTTACATTCGCTAAATACACGTAGGCATTTGGTTTTGGCCATGAAAGCGTTTATGTGGCAGCAGCATTAGTATCCGATCACAAGACTGCTTACAGAAACACAAGATTGAGGTCTGAAAACAGAGGCTGATCTTTCAAAAGAAGCTGAGAAAAAATACACCAAGATACCCTACTGCCACAGCCCAGCTGCTGGATTTTGTATCATCAAGCAAAACTGCTCATTAGGGACCGCAGGAATACATACTCCTGGAGCATCTGACAACTTGCAYAGGATGGAGCTGGTGGCAAAAGGGGAACAGTGTTTCCATCACCATCTTTTCAAAAAGATTTTTCCTCCTCCTTCCTAATTTACTATTTAAATCATGGGAATTGTTTGGAAATTTGGATATGAAAGCAGTATCTAGAGCTAACACCCAAACATTTACATCTCTTCCCTTCACATGTCTGTCTTTAGAGTCCAGCAAGTGGTGAGATGAACTCACAAAACGTTGCTTCCAGATTCAGCATGATCCAACACAAAGCCAATGCTGACTGATCTAGGGGCATGCGCAGATCATAGTGATGTTTCCAGACAAGCAGAGATGAAGTGACAGATTTGGTCTGGTCCTATTTGGCACCAGTAACTACAATAAAGAATCCAAAAAGTTCAGAGGCCTGTTGATAATTTGGGAKGTTTCAATTTACAAAACAARTTCTGTGCTTCTCTTGTGACCARTTATGGAAAACCAAGTACTCTGATYTTGTTTCACTGTTTCTCGGACTATCAGAATTTGATTTGTTTTCAAATTGTTAGAGGACTCACACTCTGCTTTATAGAGATATCAACCAAAACAAACCCAGACAGTTCCCCAAGCCAATAAAATTGAGTTTTCTACAGATTTCAGTCTTATGATAGATGGAAGCTTTTCCTGAAATTGAAGCATGGTGTTTCCCCACTTCCTCTCTATATGGAAGAAGGGCACATTTTATGATGCTTAATAAGAGTTAGGCACTCTGAAGTCCATCCACTCACCCCCCCCCCGCCCCACAGGAAACATTAACAAGGTCTTGCCTGTCTATCCAGCCACTTTCACAAAACCTGCTGGAGCACAGTTATCTCAAGAACTTTGATTTTCTGCTAAATTTGGATAAAATTGCTACTAAAAAAATATTGGATGAAAAAGAAAGCCTCACATACATACAAATAGATTGATTTCATAGCCTTTGTTTCCTTAGGAAACTAGATTAAAAAAAAACAACACACAGTAAAAAGTAAAAGTCACTGAAAATAAGAATGAGGCTAGAAAGCAGATCCAGATAATAACCAATGCATCAGTGAATAAAGATTGCACGTATGTTTTCTGCTGCTTAGCTGAGTCTAGTGGGATGTTTTAGACTTCATAGAAAAGCTTCAGCTTTAATTCATCGCTTGACATTATTTTATTTTTAACCTGAAAGGCCCTGGAAAAACAGTTTAAATTACAAGAAAAATGGTTCACAAACTCAGCTAGCTTTATGAACCCATAAAACAGTTTGCATAAAACCCATAAAACCTCAAAAGCCAGAAAATCCTCCACCCCTGTTTCCTCCTTATTTCAGTTTCAGTCTCGCTTCACTCATTGTAGAATGTTATGAACTCCCTCCTCTAATGACTAACTTTTACACTCTGAGATGATTACATTGCCTTTGCTCTCTCTCTCTTTTTTTTTTTTTTTTTTCATCTCTATACTGGATTGGAGCTGGCATTTCAGCAGAACCCCCATGAAATGAACCCAGCCTTCTCACTTGCTTCCTGATCGTGAGTCAAAGCTGGCAGCATTGCTTGGCTTTGCTCTGATGCCAAGTAATTGATTGCACAATAGCATATAAATATATATAATTAGCCATTAGGGAGTTATTCCCTTCACCCCCCCCCACCCYACTCTCATTCTGCTGGTAATGAAGAGAAACGCTACCCAGTTCCTGGGCAAGGGGAGTGCATCCTCTCTGCAAYGCACAGAGCTGAGTATCCCAAGTGATTTGGCAGGAATAAATCTTAACTCAACTAGCAAACCTGAAGCAGCCTCCTCCCTCTTCCAGGTCACATTTTCTAGTCCAACAAAACCTCCAAAAGAGATTTGTACTGAGAGACTGCCTGTAAAAAAAAACCCTCCCAGATGGGTCCTGATTTCCTGGTAGCTCCCAAGCCCCAGTGCCAAGTGTCCATATAGCTTATGGAGACATCTTTGGTTCAAAGTGCCTCAGTCATTTTTTCTATCTGACATTACTGCAGATGAAGTCTGGAGGATACGCAGAGCAGAAGATCAGCAAATGCATGAAACCTGCATGGCATTTTCAGACAGCCCGGTCACTGGACCAGAAGTCTACCTGAGGGCTGTTCCACTCCTCCAAGAAAAGTGGATGGTCCTAGCATAGGGAGACATCAGCTGCCAGAGTCCACAGAGAGGATCTACTCACACAAGGGTGCTTCCCTTGAGCTTAGCAACAGGCAACAGCTTCAGGAGTGGATCTGCAGCTTCTTGGGTCATCCAGGCAAGCATTAGCAGGTCCAGAACAGCTCTCCTATGACATTTGGAAAATAAAGATGTATTTCCATCCTCACTCCTTGTGAACACCTTGCTAGAGGCAGGTCCCAAGATCTGATCCTGTCTATAGCAATGGCTGAAAACCCTCAAGGGCCTTGCATAGGCGCCTGTGGTTGCTACCATCTGAAGACTCCATCACTGGCCATCTTCTGAGAAATGTTCACAGCATCAGGCATGTAAGTTTTGGATACATTAGAAAAACAGCCTGAGCCCAGCTCTCCTCCCTCAGGTAATTCAGACTGACAGGGGAATTTGAACACTTCTGCCTCAGACTGTTCAACAATCCTGCCAAACTCCAGGGGCTGCAAAGAAAGCCTGCAATGCTATGAGAAGACAGACAGAAAAGAGGGTGACTCACCAATGAGAAAATCCAGCCCTGCCTGAGAATATCACAGGAATAGCCATCAAGGGTAAAATAATCTCCAGTTAGTGCCAATAAAAATGTCTGCCACTCTTGGACACAGGCTGGAACTGCATGCTTTCCTTACCACCAGAAAGTCAAAATCATAATTTTTACCAAGTTTAGCAAAATATATACAGTGTAAAGCACAAAAACCTTCAGCTCGAACAAGAAGAGGCTGGCAAAGATACCAGCAACCAAAAAATGCCTTCCAGCAAAGTTTCTCAGGCAATCTATAGGTGGTGCTGCTAGCTCTGCATCCTGCCCTGCCCACAGCCTTCTGGCCTCACTGGCATGGTGCGAACACCATTGCAGGAGCCCTGCCCACAACTGCCACACACAGAGCAGCAGCTCTGCATCAGCAGCCAGAACAAGAGTCAAGGGCACAGATTTTTTTGAAAAATAGCCTGCCTAAACTTTTTGGAAGAAATCCTTACATATGTGGTGCCCAACTGTTTGAAAAGTGGTGAAATTACTAAATAAAATCAAATATTTTACAGTAAGCAGTGGGTAAACAGCCTTGATAAACAGAAGTGTATTTTTAATTGGAATTTAATTGCTGTATTAGTCATTTACTGCACATACGCCTTGTATTAATGGCTTTGTTTTTTGTTTGTTTTGTTTTTTTCTTCATTTCCCACAAAGCACATTCAGGATTTCTCAAAGGAGAAACAAAGATTCTAAAATCTCCTGAAGATGATCCAGAACCTTTCATGCACAGCAGCTCCCACTGTGTCTGCAAGAAACACTGAGCTATTCGAAACATGGTACTAATCACAGTCACCGCCAGCAGTCACAGACCTTTATCCAAATAGGGAATTTTAACTCACCGAAACAAATGAGTTACTTATGGAGAAGGAACCTCCATTTTGCAACCACCACATCCAAACAAATAGGCAGGCAGACTCTTTCTGTAAACCAATACGGGTAAGTGGCTGCAATTTTCCTAAGCRGTCTTTAAAACATGGGCTTTATTTGCAATGCTGTCAGAAATGACCTTGTGTGACTTTGGTTCCTAGTCTCTCCTCCTCAATCTGCAAATTATTATTTTGTAATAGGCAGCAGGACCTAACTCATATTACCAGTGTGCCGTAGCTGACGTGATATTTCTTGGAAAGAACAAGGCTGCCAGAGTCTAGGGCTAGAATGGGAGAGTACTCAGCGAGTTACATTCATTAAATAGCAAGAAAAACTGAGAAAAAATAAACACTTGTAGAGTCTATGACTGACTGAGGCTGTAAATTTCAAACATGTATTACAAAGTCATAGCTCAGGAAAGCAGCACAAGATGTGTTATGTGCCAGAAGGTAACCTTTAAAGGAAGACTTATGCACTGGGGAAATCTTACAGTAGAATAGGATAAAGTTTGTGCCTTCTCTCATGTTGTTCTTTTAATTAACCAAACTGCCTCAGAAAATCRTCCTAGAAGTCTGGATTCAATCCAKCTTTATAACACACATAYCCAGTCATCTCTCCTGTACTGAAGTATCCACACATTGTGGGTTTAGTAATTATAGCCTGTGAACAATTTTTCAAGACATTTTTTCCAGCCATTCAGCTTTCCTGTTTGCAAGTTTTCTTTAGGCAAACTGCAGGGGGAGTTATCTTTTCTTTATTTAATAGAGYCCAACATAACTTTTCCTAAGGGACCAGAGCAACAGGTGATTCCCAAATGGCTCTTAATACATCAGTTACCCTGCATAAGTAATTTACAGCTTGGGCTTGGTAACTGGTCATTTGGGGGCACATAGCAGCATTTCTCATTGCTGAACTGCATGACCTCAATTGACTTTAATACATTACCTTTGTTTCAGAGTTAAACAGCAAAACAAAGTCTGGCCAATGCTCATTTAGCCAAAGAACACAGGCTCAAAAACAAACAAACAAACAAAAAAAAACCCACTCCATTAAGAATGTAAATTTTCCCGTGTGTAAGAACTTACAAAACAGCAAAAATGTCCACAAAGGGACCAGGCTGCAATTGAGCTTTTGTTTGCAAACATTTTTTTTGAATCAAGTTTCAACTTTACAAATCACCTCTCCACATGACCATGAAGGGCAACCACAAGGGGCCAAAAATTAYAATTTTTGTCCAAAATACTGGGCTGTTCAGACCTGGACCTTGGCTTGTTCCATCAGAGATCCATGTGAAGGTTACTGGCACACTAGAGGGAGGCTGAGGACAGTTTGTAGTCTGAGAGCATCTGGTTCCTCAACATGGGGCTGAGCTGACCTTCACTGACTGCCAGTCCCTTGGTCTGTGTTGCTGTATCTGCATCACTCTTGCACAGTCTGTCTCAGGAACAGCTTGGATGAGAGTGCACATCCAGAGAAGTGTTGCACACACTCTTCATTTCTTCAATGAAAGTTTGAAAAAAATGTATAAATGCCAATGTGTTTAGCTATGCAAGTATCTGGAAAGTGCCTGGTCTGTATAAAAATAGTTAGCAACAGAAAGGCATGACCAGTATCTTTAAGCTAAAAATAGAGGTGTACMGTTTATAGTAATAGAACAATCAAAAATGGTGGTTATTTGCTGTCTTGAAAGAGCACATCATTATATAAAAGAAAAAGGCAAAATGGAGTAGCAAGACATTCAACCATTTCAGCCAGTGGTGTACCTGAGCTTCAATCAGTAATATAATCTTAAAATAAAAGAGGTTATAAAGGGTTATGAAAGAGTTACTGCTCAGCGTGAATTTGGTGCAAAGGACAATTGTGTCACCAGCTTTAGTTGTATTAGGTAGTTGTGGAACCACAAGACCGGAAAGGATCACCTTGTCCATGAGTCAGTTTGTCACCATGCTATACTCTGACATGGTTGTTTATCCTTGATTATTCAGAGCAGTCTGACAGAGTAGCCAGCACCTGCACTCTCGTTCTTAGCTTTGCTTTCCAGTTCACATTGGCAGTTGTCAATGCAGTCTGTTCTCCAGGTATTCACATGGAGGTGACTGAGTTATGCCAAATTTACCAGCAGCTTCTCATTAATGTCTCTTCCTTGATTATGACATCTGGTGAGGCTGATGACAATAACAGAAGAAAAATGTGAAGTTCAGTCATTTGGAAATGACTTAAGTGGAGACTGTTTTGCACAGTATGATGTTGAAATGTTAGGTATGATTGAGGCCAGATTTATGGCTCAAGCAGTCTTGCATCTGCATTTCATTTGAGAGCAACCAACAAAAACACTAAAAAAAAAAAGAAAAAGAAAGAAAGAAATCTAAGCATTTCCCAACTGACCAAGAGCACTGGATATTCTGTCAGTAGTATAATCTAGACTGCAAAATGTTCTGTCTGACAAAAGGTACTTCCAGAATATTGTTATATGGCTAGCCCAATAAACCTCTACTAGTCAAGATTGTCAGCATTCCACTTTTGGCCCTACAAAACGATCTTCAATCCTTGGTCAGTAAGAGATTCATAAAATGCTGCCAGAGAGGACATGGAAACCAACCACAGACCTTTAGCTGTGAAAAACTACAATATTTAGAAGCAGTTCAAATCTGGCCTTCTTCAACTTCTTCAACTGCTGTCCAGCCTGCTGAAACAGCATCTCAGCCCTCAATCCCTCCATAGCTCAGTACAAAAGCATGCAGCCATAAGCTGAAGATTTGGTGGCCAAGCTATTAGTAAATTAACTACTTTTTGGAGCTGTGCAAAGCTCCTTTCATTTGTACCAGAGTTTGAGTGCTGGATGCTTGTTGACAAACATGTCGGATCAGTTTAAGGCACAACAATGAGCATGAACTGAACTTCCACTGTGCTAATCACTGCCTGAGTAGTCTCCACATACAGCCCAGAGCAGAAAGCTCGGTCAAAACAATTCTGAATAACACTTGATTAACACTGCCACATACATTCAACAACAATTCAAAGAGAACAGGTCTAAAAATAAGTAGTACTCTGGCTGGCTTGATAGGATAAAATGACAACACATGCACACATAGTGATTTTCTATGGAAGTTAAGGTCTTAGCTGAGTGCCTAAATCACTTTTTGTGAAAATGCTCAGGCATGAGACAAAASACTGAAATTTCTCACATGCCTTTAAAAGGACAGGAATAGTTCTTTCCTGAGGGTACAGCTCTCCTGCTTCCATACCATGTAAGGCAAGGTGATAAGACAGAGGTCTTATCCAAGATATAGCAGATAATTAAGCAGAGTAAGACACTTCTAAAGTAGTTGAGGAATCACTGCCAAAGGGAGGTTTTTATGATTTTTTCATACATTTGAGGAAGTCCACAATTGGGTCATAAACCATGATGCTGCAATTAGCTTGAAATTTTATTTGCCAGCATCAGGACCTTTTAGCCAGGAATCATCAACAGATTCCTGTCTGTGAGATCCTCCTATAGGCTGGTGGGGAAACTGAGTTTTGGTGGAAAACTTCTGATGGGATTTGTTGATGAGTTACTTGATTCCCAGGAATCTCCTCCTCCCCACAGAACTGACAAGGTCCACTACTGCATTTGCAAGAAGCAGTCAGAAAAGGAGAGAGAGATGAGTAGACTCCCCTTCTCACACTGAAATTTTCCTCTCCTACAGGCAGGAAAGTAGAGTACATCTGAATGCAAATGATGGAAATTCAACAGACCAGGGAATGGGAGTTCTCTGAGCATATGCCTATTGCTATTCCATATAAATGTTTTGCTCACAGGTAAAGTATGCAGTGCATATAGCAGTGTAGGAAGACCTCCACTAACCTTCACCCTGAATTTATTTCTAAACCAGAGCTCCTTCCTCGTCTGAAGGACTTAAAAAGCCTCTTTCCAGTCCTAGAGTCATGCAAGATTCCCAGTCCCAGCTGTGCTGTGCATTTGCTGATGGGATCCTTGGCTAGAGACATTGCAGCTGGCACTGAAAACCCACTGGCAGCAAGGGAAGCTGTCCTGGCTCACCAGTGCCTCTTCCACTGTGCTGAGCATTGGCACTGCAGCTGTCTTGGGCAACTGKCAGCAACCATACCAGTGGTGTAAGTGTCCTGTCAGCTACAGCTCACAGACCTTGAACTGATAAACATGTCACTAAGCAACCCAGGATCCAGCAGCCAGTTCTCGCCCACTGAGAAGGCATCATTCCCACTGGGAAGATGCCTGTTTCCAGTTCTTGAGCATGCTGTGATTTGTCTGCACCCTTACTTGAAGTAACTACTCTGTCAGAGCACTTCTGGGAGCCAGAAGGGGGGAACTAGAGCTACAGTGCATCCCCAGTACAGGACAAGGATGTAAAACTATTTCAACTGATAAAAATTTTTCTTATTACCTCACACAATTTGTGAGGGATATTAAATGCATATCTTAAAATTCACTTAAAAATATAGACTCAATTTTGCAGTGATGAGATCTGATTTTCTTCACTATCTTGGTAAAAGAACTGATCTGAATAAAGCAAGCAGAAAACAGTAACTAAATGCAAATAATGCAAAACAGCATTCTCTTCACTGTAACAAGGGTAAGAAGATTTCTTTCTTTCCTTAAGCATACAAAGAGAAACAAATTCACAGCCCGTAAAAAGACAGCTTCCTATATGCCTAGGATCTTGCAAGCTAATGCCTGCAAGACATTTTGAAGGTAACTGATACTCTTACCTTGCAAAAACACATTTGAAACAAGTCAAGGTTGTAGTAGTTAAATGCCAAATGGTTGAACAGTGCAAGGCAGAATGGCCAACCAGAGGCCTGATTTGSTTTTATCAGACTGGTCTGTTCACTAAGATTAATGCCTCTGCACTGTCCTCGTGAGGCTTTCTGGGACAGGCTCCAAGCCTAAAGAGAAGTTTTCGCGTCTGTGCCTTTGACAGACTGTCTGCCCAGCAAATGCTCTTGTTCAGAGCCTAATCCTGTGAAAGGCTGAATGCCTTACTTCAGGCAGCTGTGGAAATCAATATTGCTCAGCTGCACCCCAAAAGGCTACCTGGACTGATTCACACTTTTTTGGTGTCCAAATGATAAATATTAATTATTCAGGACTGCCTATATCAGAAAACATTTCCTGGTTAGGCCATAGTCCAGTAAACCACTCAGACTCATTCATAACATTAAACTTATGAGGAGACCACTGAAGTCAATGGCTGGTCTCATATGCTCAAATTAGAACCTAAGTGCTTTGCTGAATCAGTGTTAATTACAGATGGAGAAAGCCAACTGCCTACAGTAAAGATAAAGGCTCTGCAAAGTCATTAATTGTTAGGAAACAACTGTGACTATTACCAAACATGAAATATGATAATATCAAGATACAGAGTAATTTGTATGCATAACAAAGCTGTAATATGAACAGTGTATAGCTATGAATAAAAGGCCTTTTTTTTTTTTTTTTTTTGAAATTGGCCATTTCTCAACAGTTAAATGCATGCAGACAGGCTAAAGCATAAATCAAAGATAAGCCAGGAGTCCTCAACACTGCTGCTAATGATCTTTAGGAGTCTGAATTGAAAAAACACCTTTAAAATAAGTGTTTTGTTTTTTATAACAGATGTTGTTTATTTTCTTCTACTTCCCCATTAGCAAAGACAGCAACTGACCAATTTTTTTTAGCTGGTTTCAGATTTTTTGGCTGCCCCTTCTGATTGTAAACATCAGCAGAAAGCATTTGTTTAAAAGTACTCTCCTGGGAACACTGAAAAAGCTGTTCTTCAAAAACCTGAAACATGGGCCAGATCTCAGAAGAAATTTTCTGTGTTGCCAAATGTTGTGATTTTCATCCTACCTCTTCACATGTGGGATGTTTTATCCAGAGAAAGGTTCAGAAAAGGATATGGGAAGCTCAGTTGTTCCATTTAGCCTAACTTCTCAATGAAAGAAAACTTAGCATGATTATGTTATCTGTATGCCCTCCCCTAGAATAACTCTTCCATCTACTGGGCAGCTTTGACCAAATTTGACAGAGAGGAAGGCAAAGATATTATGCTTATGTTTCCTGGGGCGGAGGGAAGCAGTTGGTGAAGGGCAAGCCCTGAATTTGCATCCTCAGGGACTCTGACCTGCAGCAGTGACTGCTGCCTCCCACCCAGGGAGGCCCCAGACAGGCAAGTGGCAAGGACACCAGAGGAGGGGGCATTACATGTGTTTTGCTTCAGGGAAAACCAGGACTGCAGCACACAGTCCCAGGGGGACCAGAGCACCAACCTGGGGACTAGYCCCATTACAAAAGACAAATGGCTTTGTTCAATATTTTCAGCAATTTTGGTGAATAAAAAACTAGAAAATTTGTCCCAGGCAATGCTCAAAAATCAGGAGGAGAACAAAGAGAAGGCAACAACTGTTATTTTTCTTTAAAAATGATTTTGAAGGCAAAGCTTAGCTTCAGGTGGCTGAGTCATTTGTGAATGTGCAGGATTAACAGTGTGCATTTCTCTTTAGAAATGCGCATACTAGCCAGGAGCAAACAGGATTTGTTGTATTTGTTGTCCATGTTCCTTATGGGTTTATAATCTACAATAGACACTAGCTTTGCAGCCAAATATGTTTCTTTTCATTGTACAAGAGCCAAATCAAGTAATCAGGAACGCTTGCAACACCTCCGACAATAGGAAAATGCCTGACTCCATACCCAAGCGGGAAGGGATACTCTTAAGCTGTGCTGCTCCCTGGTCCTGTAGTTTTCAGCACCACCTGAGAGTCCTTGGAGGAAATCAGTCTGTGGGTCATGCTAATTTAAAGCATAGGAATTTGTGACTTTGCCCTACGTACTGGTCAGCCTTTAGTGACTTGTCCAGTGCAGCRAATAAGGCAGAGGGATTATTCCTTCCTGTCAGTTATGTTATGGAATTATTCTGGAAGAGCATTGCCACCCTGCCTGTTACAATTTTATTTCCCACCAGAAGTCCTGTTTGAGACATCTCTCCAAGTGGATTATTTCTGAATGAAGCTTATCCTACGTCCTGCCAAATGCTTTTGTAGAAGTTGTTTGTGGCTAATGAGACAACACATTCAAATCACTTACATTTGGAAAAGCCATCCTTGCTTTACTTGGGAAATCACAGCTTACATATGACTAAACTTTGCACTTCTTATTCACTCACCCTCACTGAGAGCTCCTGGACAAAGTTGTGTAAGTTCAGGACACCTATTTGCTACAAGTTTTCTTAACCATTGAATACTGACTTCTGTTCTTTGTAGAGAAGAGATATCAAGAGGCCCTGGACTGAAAGCTTATCCCCTGGACCAAGCTGTACCTGGACACTTCAGACAGCATGCAGGAGAGCAAGGTATCAGTTTCTCATGGGAGTAGAGCACTACATTCACGAATCTCCTTGGAGAATTCCCAAACCCCAGTCCCAAGCTAGGAAATGGGAAACAACCTGCCCAGCTGCTCTGGTTTATGCTGTCTGCTCTTTAATGCACAGAAAGGTGGCTAGGGTGCTGCTACTAAATGAAGYTGCCCCATACAGCAGTCTTGCTCTTAAGTTATATTCCACATCACTAGCCCAGACAGCAGTGGTGACAGCTGCCTGCTTCTCTGGTTAGCAAATCAGGAGCCTGTCATCTTCCCACTGAGTTGAGAAGCCAGTTAACAGTCAGGTCTTGGCCATTTCCAGATGGCATGGCTTGAGCTGGAGGAAGCTCATTACCAAATAGTTTATCAGGGAAATGATTTCCACTGACTGTCTAAAGAGCAGTTTACAGGCTCCATGAACTCTCTAGAKAGAGATCTCATCTATCATTCGGGGCTTGCCATTTCTTAGGAAAATTTACTCTTGAACATTTTGTCCCTATAGTCCTTATTCCAGTCCAGCTGAAGAGGTAAGTTGCCTGCAACAGCACACAAAACACATCAGTGCTCCCATCTCCCCAGCACCCCCCTCACATGTGTCACCACATGGTACTTTTACCAATCTCCACTGCAGAGAGAAGCTTCCAGTGCAGCTAGAGTTAAAAAAACAAGTCATGGACTATTACTACTCCATGTAAGCCCAGCCGCAGCACACAAAGGACAGGACCTGCTTAAACAGCTCCTGTTTTCATTATCCTCCATTGCTCAGCACAAATTCTCAAGCCTTGCTGCCTGTATAGAGCTGTTACTTGCACTTCCGTATTTTTTATCCCATTTATCACTGTTCAGAGCCGCACAAACAGTAAATTTAACAAAACCCTGCCCTGTGAGGGTAAGGTAGTACAACCTCCAGTTTACAGAGAGCAGCAAGGCACTGAGTCAAAAGTAACCACACTGAAAAATCAAGGCCCAGTTTCATCTGCCTGGCTCTAAGTATCCAAAATGCAGTCATCTTCAGCTCCTTCATACTCTCTGCTTAACCCTATCCATTCATCCTTTACCATCTGGAGCATGTGCATGTGTTTTGGGACACTGATTTGTACAAAGTCTTCATACTGTGTTCCTAGGATTTAACCAGCATTAGCCATTGAGCCATGCTGATCTGTTATAATAGTATCTTCCCAACTGCTCTGTAACACTGTGCATCTCCTCCAGACAGCTCCAAGCCACCACACAACCCTCCTTTTTACACACTCAACACACAAGTGCTATTTTCAGAGGCTGATGACAGTGATTAACCAGCCTCATATGCAACCAATTATCYAACCTTTCAGACAAGTCCCAGAGACTCCACACTTCACTTTGTCTCCATCAGGCACTTTATCGTGATGGATAACTAGTCTTCAGCTTTAGTAAATTCCTCCTGGGACAGGTAACTTTGTTAGAGAGGTATGGACTGTTTGTGCAGCTCTCAATCACGTGCAAAGTGCAGAAAGGAATCTGGGGGAGAAAGGAGGCATGGAGCAAATACAACTGGATGARCCTGACCAAAACAAAATGGACAGACTGAGAGGAGGAAATGGCTCTTAGACCAAGGAAGAATCTACCAAAGACGGACAAACTTCCCATTGCTCAAGTCCAAAGGTAGTTTGGATAGAGTCCCGAAAAGTATAACTGTTCTGAGTGTTTTTGCACTGATCATTCACCAAATAACTACTGCTTCAGCACAGTATTGGAGAACTAGGTTGCTATTATAGTATTTGTTTTCTGCCTAAGTGTTTTGCACATATTTCAGCTGCACAAAGCTTTTTTTTCTTCTAACCATCTTAGTGTTGTTTGTTAGAAGGGAAGCATTATCTTTCTCACATCTGACTTAGAAGGCAGCTGACTGCAGGCCCTCAACACAAAGCTGCCTGGCTGATTCTAAAACCGTTCTGTAACCTTTTTTTCCTAGGCAGAACATTCAGATACACTGCACCCTGCAAATTGAAGTGACCTTGCATAAAAATCACACTGTTCTCTAGCACAATGCTCACCRAGTCTTTGTCGGTGGCATTTTCTTTGAGGTAAGACATCAGAACTACAGCAAGCTAACATGTTAAACTGAACAGCACATTCATATCCTCATGCTCCTGGTCTAATTGTCCARATCAGGGATTTAGCCAAGCATACAACTGCCTTCTGTCCTTCAGGAAGCCAATGTAAGGTGAGAGGATGATGGAGCTGATTGGCCTCTGGTGCTTTTCCTATTGTGGAGTTGAAGCATGGCTGGATCAAACACACCACTGCTGGGGCCAGGAAGCACCAAGTTCCCATTTCAACAGTGTTGGGGGGCACCAGCACAGTGCATGCCCATTGCTCTGCAGAGCTGTGCYAATGTCACAGCACTGACAGCTATTTGAAGTAGATCATAAGTTCCCCAGACACAGCTTTCTTCTGATGTGAAATTAAGAAACCTTCCAATAATCTTGGGGTTTTGCCTCTATTTCATGGGAATGCTTAGGATGGTCAAAGGGGAGTAATCAACTCCTATGAAACCAGTCAAGACCTCACTAATCTCTACAACCTAGATGCTTACTCTGTTCAATACCTGTCTTAGCAACACTGTCCTGGWAGATTCACTATCAGCAGCAAAGATGAGGCCTTGTTCCTTAGTGCCTGTTCTGTATCACTTGCTAATAGATTGCTCCAATATGTTGTATTGGTTTGAGACAGACAAGTGTCCTTTGGGACATAAGGTGCAATTGTAGTGCAATTTCAATTAAGAATCAAACTATGGTCCAATAAGGTAAAAAGGTCAGTGTTATATCTAGCAATGCAGCTGGATGATGGCTTTGCACGTGGCTATAAAATGAAGGAAAACCCTAACTCAGTCCAAAAATATCCCTGTCTTCACTCAGGATTTTCTGCCAAGCATCAATCCCAGAGAAAATTCTGAAAGGATATTTGCCTGGATTTACAGTTTAGCCAATGCATTATACACTTTGTTTTTGCAAATACAGACTACAGCTTCCAGTATTTGCAGGGAGCTTTCCCCTCCTTCAAGTATTGTTTACAAAACAGCTAAACTGAACAGATTCTCATTCATGGTGAGTGTCTCTCAGCTGTCAGATTTTAGATTATAGCATACAAAAAAAACATGCTGTTCTGGCATAATTTAAACAAAGATTTAAGGAGCAAAGTAGACATGTGCCAGTTTATCAACAGTACTGGGAAATTATCTCAGAGCACCTCCTAGGGGAGGAAGTCCAAGAGTACACCTGAAAGGGAATTTGATGAAGCAGTAACTAGGACAAATAGCACAAATTTCAGAAGGGAAAGTCAAACCAGAACAACTTGTTAGAGCTTTAAAAAAATCCCTAGAAAGTTCAACACGCTTAATTTCTCCAGTGTTGGATAGTGCTTGATATCAAGAGTCCATAGCTGGGTCACAGTGACATGAAATAGGATATGAAGCCAGAGACTGAACACAAGACCAGCTAAGGAGCTGGAAGGAAAGGTAAATAATGTAAATTCAGATGGTGGCTGGGACCGAGGCTGTAGGGAGGCAGCTCTGGAAACAAAATTGTTTATTTGGAGTTATACACATGTCCTAGGCCACTTAAAGAGCATTTTTTTTCCATCTTTCCCAGAACAGATTCAAAGAAATGTTAGACAAATATTTTTRATCAGGAATATTTGCAGACACTGCATGATTGCTTCTGCATGGTTATAGATATGAAAGCAAATGTTAAGATAGACATTTAAAGAAGTCCTCAGCCCGGCTTCTCACATGAGGTCTGGAAATGACTGCATGTGCCTGTTCATGAATGCAGCTAATCACAAGTGCTGGAGACAGCAGYAAGCTTTCCACCCCAGCCCACTTCCAAAATGTCTGCCATTGGCTGGGATACTATTTATCCTATTAAGTTTTTGGCAGGTATAAAATGAGAAACTGTCTTTTAACTGGACCAACTAAAAGGTCAAACACTTCATTGCTCATGCTGGCCAACGATGACATGTTATCTAATTTAAGTGGAAATAGCCTTTTAGGCTTTAAAATCATCTAAGGAGACATCCAAGGGAATAATGTCTCAGTGGAGCTGACTCCAGAGGCAGAGGACACAGCCTGGGTAAGCAAAGCCTGAAAGTGTTATGAGAGCAATGAATTTCCCATTGAACTGGAAGAGTGAGGCTCTTCAGCTGTGCCAGAGATCTAGACAGAGATAAAATAGGTCTCAAAGATGACATAAAAAGCATTATGTAAGACTCAGTATATCACCCCTACTCATTGTGGAAAAGGAATGAACTCTGGAGAGAAAAAAAGCTGGCATGATTTTACCTAGGAAAGAATATCTGAGAAATTTCAACAGGCATAGGATTGAACTACTGTCAGTGTCCTCAGCACAACTGGCAGCAGACTTTGGGTAGAATCATACTGGTTTACTCTGCTCCTTCTAACAATTTCAATATATTCATCACATTCAACAATACTGGTCAAAATGTTAAATTGTTTAGCCAAGATTTGTCTCTTGTCCAGAACTGGCTTCTAAAAAKCCTTTGACAAAGTAGAGAAGGTACCCCTGTAGCAGATTTTAGATCTGATATCCCTAACTTATTCATCAGACTTTCCAGAAGTCTGGAATAAATAGCCAGCCAAAGACACTGGTAGCTGAGCAAGAATTAACTGACCAATTTGATCTTACAGGAACTGCGTTTATCTGAATCAACATTGACTTCACTGTGAGAGACAGACATAGAAAATAGTATTCCACAGGAGAATGCCCAGTGGTTTTGACTGTGGGAGCAATACATGTTCCTCAAATAGACTCACAAGCAATTGATTTGACAAGTGCAGAAGCAGGCCCATCACTGTCAATAACAGATTTAGAAGACAATAAAACCATGGAAAAATACCATATTTGAAAAATATGAAAATAGCATCTTAACCTGTTGATGAGGTCACTTGGATAGGCAACACCTTTTGCAAGCTTAGAAAACACACTGAACATATAATATCTTGTGAGAAAGAGACAAGCACTGATTTCTGGAGTCTCACACCACTAACCTGCTCAGCATCAGCACAGAGATATAAATCTGTAGCAGCAATGCAGGAACAATATTCTGTCCAGCTCTTCGAAGGATGCTGGAGCTAGAAACACAGGCAAAACAAGCAATGTAAAGCCTGGGAGCATGCCTGACTGCCCACAGCTGCACAAGACGTGGAGRAGAAAGCCACCTTGTTCCAAAGGTGCTATACAAAAGACATGTGAGCTCTGCTTTAGTGATCCCCCTGCCCTTCCAAAAGGAAGGGAAGCTAATCCTTAGGGATCCAGAGTAAAAGTGGAGGCAGCAGCTTTAATTTATTCAATTTGCTGGTCTATAAAGCAAGAGCCCAGAGCAAAATTGGCTGACAATTCCCAGCTTTCTGCACCTGACAATGCAAGAAGCCAATTGGTTTGGATATCTTGCCATTTGCAGTTTGATGTGACATGAGAAACAATACTTCCCCTCCTTGTCCTGACTGCTATTTGAACCTAGGTTTTTAAATCCCAAAGGAAGAGGATTCATTAAAGATGCTTACTTCCTAACTCTAARATGCATACTGAACAACACCCAGAGCTCCAGCTATTTAACCTACTATCTCCCCAAGCTCTCTGCTCTTGTGCTGGAATCACACCATGAAAATGATATTCTTGCTCCTGCACCTGGTTTTCCATCCAGCCCTTGTGATCCTAGTGCCTTTGGCCAAGTCTGAATTTCTCTCCCCTCCCTTGCATCCAGCTCCTCTGCAGCCTCACAAACAGAAGTAGAGCTCTAGGCTCAGGGCTGCCTTCCTCTTAGTTTCACTCAGTCTAAGMGTTGCATCAGCAACTTGCAACTATTTAGTTGTATCTTGTTTTCAATGRTTTGACTTCCATATATGCGATCAATTGAGAAGTGTTCACAGCTGCTGAAAAAAGCAGGCAACAGCAAGTCTACAGCTTGCCATGTAGATGCAAAAAAAAGTGAGTCAGACTCAATTTCTCAACAGGAATGCTTCAAATCACAGTTGACACACAGGAATCAGTCCAGGAAGCCAAGCTGCTATACACAAACCATAAACCATCTGTCAACACCCAGACCAGGTCCTGCCCATGTTTAAGCAACTTAGACCCGCAGTTCTAGTGAAACTCCCAAGCTCTGTCAACATTTCTTAGTCTGCCCATCTCCAGGCTGCAGATATACTGACAACTGCCTTCTCCTTAAGTCCATATTTCAAAGGCAGAAGCTGGGAATATGTCATCCACTTGTGTACCCACATGGTTTCTGACAAAGAGCAGCTCACTGTCATTCTCATTACATGCGTAAACAAATTTGCTCASCATGAGAAAGTTTGTTGCTTCAACAGCTTCCTGGAGTACCTGGGTACAGGCATAGCACACTGGCTGCTTCCTACAGGACATCAGCAATTTCTGAGAATACAATATAGAAAGTAATCCAACTATGCAGCAAGGAATAAGAGAAGGTAATTCATTTTATACAATTTAAAAAGTCCTCATAACTCTTGCTTGAAATGCTCAGGAAGACTGGCAAAGTACAGCCTCCATGAAAAATATTTTCTTGCTTCTGCACAGAGAGGTTGGTTTAATACATCCCTCAGCACATCAGTTGCATATACTTAAGTGGGCTCAGCTCAGAGAGCTGGTGCAAAGTCAGTATGAAGGGAGAGCAGGCTTTAGGGGTGTATGTCAYGGACTTGGGACATAGCCTTATTTGTACAGTCTTCAAGCTTCAAAGCCCTTCAAGATTCACAAAAATATAAATGACAAAAGACAACTGAGCAGATGCTCAGAGTGTAAAAATGACTGCAATATGCCCATTGCTTCCAATCTGGCTAAACAGTGTTCGATAGTTTCCAAATTCCCTTGAAATCTTGGAGTGCTACAGTGGTAACATGATGGATTTAGACTCAAGACACTGAAGGACTATCCAAGAAAACAAAGCCTTTGATTTACACTCAAGTAAATCTTCCTCTGGATTAATCTGCCCAGCTCTGAGATAACATGTATTTTTTTTTTTAACACAACTTAATATAAACAAATCCATGTGCAGTGAATGGTAGGGCAATAAAAAGGAAAGCAGTTTGGGAGCATGTACTTTCCAGGGAACAGAAAAACACTTTGTCACTCATTCTGGGTTTGGCTTTCAGAAGTGCTGCCAGGGCACTGAGTGTTTGATATAATCAGTCTGCTACCAAGAGCTTCATTTAAGCACAGAAAGCTGCCAGAAGAGCCTGCATCATTGGGTGATTCCCAAAACAGTGGGTCTGGGAATCATCACCTCACCCACTGCTGCTCTCCCGCAGCTAACCTGACAGGGCAACTGTACTGAGGGCTTTAGTCCAACACAGATGGCATGTGCTTGTGTAACAACATAAACTGGTATTATTGGTCCCAAGGAGATCCAAGGCTATAAAGTCAGCTTGGCAGTTATATTATTCCTAGATTTTTTTTCCCAGCAGTAAATGAAAAGCTCTAACTACTCAGCATCAGGCACATTCTTTGATCTTCTACCTTCAGCAGCAAGAGCTGCTGCAAGTTTCATTTGCTGATATTTCAGCTCCAGTACTGGATTGTTGGAACAGGTCACAGGACATAGTATTGCAGGATGGACTGAGGTGGGATGGATTCTCATTTAATCCATACAGACCTTATGGAATTCAGGTTTTTCTCTGATCCCTAATTTTATGATCCTTAAGCCTAACTTCAATGTTAATCCACTCTCTGCTGGTTCTGGCTGGACACAGCTCTTTGCCCTTGCACTCCAGCTTCAGCCCCAGGCTGTTCAGGGCCAGCTGCCCCTAGGACCTTTGCCTCTCCAGGGAGGCTCTGCACAGAGCAGACACACTCTTCATCCAAGGAAGGAGCTTGCTTCCCTTAGGCTGGTTTTGAGCACAGCCTTTACTCCAGAGTCCATYGCCTGCAAGCTGCGAGCACACAGGTGCCGAGCTCTGCTGAAGGAAAAGATCTTAACTGCACAATTGTCTGCTTCAAAAATCCCTGCTGTGTCTGTTAAAGTTTCCTCTCCCCCCACCACCAGTGATGTTTTAAGAACAGCTAAGCACTCAGTCTCCCCTTTCCCTGGGACTGAAAACCAATCAAAGCTAGCTAGTACAAACAGCTGCCACTTGATTTAGAAGGAACAGTGTTTTGCATCTGGCAAAGCCCCTCCTCAAAAACACAGTGAGAAAAAACACTTGGATAACAGATAATTTACACAACAAAAGGCACATGGAAATAAAACCAAAATACTTTGCATACATACTGATTTCCCTGCATCCAGGTTCTTCTGGATTTCCAACCCACACATTTTCCCCAGGCAAGGAAAAGCTATTATCTTCTTGGATCTGCTTGGCCCCACTCAGGCAATCCTCCTCTTCCTAAAGACACCAGACCTCTTACTGGGATAGTCAGATAAAACCTGAGTTAGCACTATGGGTTCTTCGAGCAGCTCCCCCACAGCAGAGTCTGCCCAGCAAAGCCTTGCTGAGTGACTGCATGCACATTGCCTCTATACTGCACCGTAAGCACAATTTCAGAACTCACAGTTAATGAGTGACAATAGCAATATAACTGTATTTGGCACTGTCTGATGAGCTCTAGTATCTTTTCTCATATCAGCACACTGAACAGCCTCAGACCATTTTGAAGCAATTGTCATTGCAACCCCTGCAGAAATGGAGGTACAGACTACGCTGACTTGTCCAAGGCCACCCCACAGGGTCACAAAGGCAGAATCAGAAATGGAACCCAGGTCTTACAGTTCAAGATTCTGGTTTTGCCAAATGATCTTATTATAAGCAAAAGTACTAGGACAGGAAGCAAGCCAAGCCTTAAAGCTGTCAAGTCTTTTCAAATTCAGGCAGGTCTCGGCCAAAGATGAGACAGCACTGCCAGGAGCGAGTCCGATCAGGGGCTGTCATTGGCAGAAACCACGCAGACTGCCATTCCAGGCTGCTGCCAGCCTCGCACACCCGAGGCGGACTGAACAGCACAGCTCCGTGTCACGCCCCTGTTCAGGGAGAGCAGGGCACACAGCCTGGAGGTCACAGACACTAGCACATTATGTGGAAAGCAAAGAAAATCAAATGAAATAATTCATACCGGTTGTTTTACAAYGCCACTAGGCTTCTGTCACCCACTGCGGCAAAAAAGAGCGATGGGGAGGGCAGTGGAAGAAGCCATAGGAATGGATCCCATCTCCATCAGAACGGGAGTTCCCATTACAACAGTCTAACCGCTTAATGGCGAGTGGGTTTGGGGAGTTCCCAGACAGGTAAGGTATTGAGTTAACATGCATAGATTTRCATCCATCCCAGAGGACCATATTTCCTGTACTACAAACCCTACAAGGGGAAATTAATTTCTTCCTTCATCAAAGTCTGGCTCTGTTCCAGAGGCCTTGGCTTTTGACCATGAGGCTGTCTCCCTGGGGACCCTATTTCCTAGAGGTCTATGTTCGCCTCATACCCAGCCCTCAGCTGTGTAGGGTTACAAAAGGGGCCTTAGTCACATCTCCAGGAGGTCTCCAAGTCTGATGCTAGCCAGGAGTCCCACAGAGACCAGGCTAGCTCTGCATCAGGCACTGAAAACCTTACTGGCAGATCCCCTAAAATAAAAGGCAGTTACATACCAGCTAAGCTGCAGCTGCCAAGACAGCTAAGCTTACAGGAGGCAGGACCGCTGCAGAGCACACAGTACAGCTCTACTAGGATGCTCTGACCCACAGTCATGCTTTTTGCCAGTACCACAGCAAGTACAGCCTCACAGAGCACTATTCTGACAGGCACAGTCCCAGCTAGTGAAGCCCAGGGCCAGACCCAGGAATGCTCTGCTCCCACCAAAGAAGGGCACCAGGGCAGGAGCTGACCCTGATGTGCCCACATGAGCCAGCAACTGCATTCACCAGAAGCACCAATTCAGACCAAGAAGCTGAGACTCATCTTTTARACAGTGCAAAACCCCAAAGCCACAGCACAGACTCCCCCCAGCTTTCRGGCATAGGAAGTCAGACTCTCCTCCTCCCAAACTGTGGCTGAGATCTCTCCCTCCTGCCTCCAAATCCTGAGACTTAGCCATAAAACACTCATGGGGGAGGAACTGGATCCCCCCCCAAAAAAATTATTTCACTGAATTACAGTCAGTGAGCAGCAAAATAAGCTCAAGAAAAATTTCATGACATGTGACCCAACCCCTGGAGCACATTGTCAACATATTAATTCACTTCAGCAGAAAGTTTAACTGGTTCTGACCTTCAGTGTCAGACAGACCTTCCTGAAGAACCACATCACCTGACAGCCTGATCCTCCTCTGTTCATGTAACTCACAAACATTAAAAGTCAATAGCAATAGTGCACATCAGCTTCTTAAAATTGTTTGCCACTTCTGTCTGTAGATACTTCCATACTCTCACAGGAACCTTCCAGCTCCTTGCCATCCATAGAGAAATCACTTAGTAGATATGGGCATCCTTTATTGGTAATAGCTCACTTAAGACTATGAAGAAAATCATTACAGGAGGCAGATAAGACTATATTGGCTAGCACATCTGAGTTTCCTGAACAGCCCACAGCTGAGCCCAAAGGGGCTAGATAACATTTGTTTTGCTGATGAGGCAAGTCAAGCATACCACCCAGTAAGTGTGCTTGATAGCACAGAGGTGATGGGAGCATGGTTGTGGAGGGTAAAGAAAGCAAGGGTTCAGAAAATAAACAAAGTTCAGGCTGTAAAGAAGTACTAACTATGTCCTGCGTGATCTTGGGCAACTCGGTTCACTTCTATGTGCACAAAAATAAAATTTACACATACAATAGAAAATTGATAAGTAGAACAGTCAATGTAGGTGTTGCCTTCTARGGTACTCATGCACAGCAAAGTTTAATATTTTCCAGTGCTATTTATACTCTTCAGTACAATTTCAAGAAATGAACCTCCTTCTACTGAAATCAATAGCAAACTGTTCCCACAATTTGTTACTGAAACGCCGTGGATGTCCACAGAACAATGCTGAAACTACACCATGGATAACAGCAGAAGTAGAGAGGAACTGACAGGCCTGGGGAAGGGCGAACACCTCCAGATCCCAGATCTGAGGGCAGGCACGTGGTCTACAGCTCAGGCTCCAAGCAGAGCAGATGAAAAATTTATACAAAGAGGTCCCTCTCCCTGGGACTGCCACAACAGCTTACGAAAAAATARAGAGCCAAGATGATAATCTCAAACACCACAGGAGAGAAGACATGCAGTGGCTGCTTGCTGGGCTGATAGTGCTAGCAAGCAAGGCAAGACTCTCATCAGCCATGAGCAGAGCCCACAGAGCATGCTGAGAAGGCTGCAGTGGGTCATCATTGCCAGAGACTTTGCAGCTCCAAGTAGAGAATAGCTGAATTATGCATTGTTTCTGGGATCCRAGTGACAAGGCTAAAAGCTGCCCCACAGGCAGCAGTGGGACCTCTGTGAGGAGCAGCACAGGCTTTAGGAGAGGTTACTGTGGGATGAGGATGGATCACATGCAGAATAAACCTCTTATCTGATACAACAATCACTACTGAGAAAACAACCATTGGGAACAGTATTTCTGCAATCTACTTCTTCAGCTTCACTGAATTCAAAGGACAACTAAACAACATTGTTTATGAACAAAATAAACAATACACCTACTATCAAATAAAAACATTTACGTCTCTTAAAGACATTCCTGAAATAAAAGGCTTGCTTCCAAATAGTAACAAAAGGATTCCCTTTCCTGAGTCATCCATCTATGCTCCCCCTCTCCCAACAGCTGTACAACTTCACTTCTGTCTAATACCTCTCCAGATTTATTGGACATCCTGCTAGAAAACTCCAGTTTTCCCYGTTGCAGTGTTTTGCCATGGGTGAGGAATGTGGGTGGGATCTACAGTATTTTTCTGACTATTATATGACCTTCTTTTAGTTTGGCAGGATGAGTCACAGGGCCCTCCCCTAAGAGGGCAACAAGCATCTTTGGAGATAGGTGCTCTTGGGCAAGCAGAGAGGTCAAAGAGGTACAGTGGGGCTTGTACGCTGGTAGGAGTTTTAATTAAGACTTATGAATGTAGTTACTATAGGTTGCTATCTTGGGAGCTGCTAACTTAACAGCCAAGTAAGAAGCAGAAGGATCTTCTCAAAAGAAAGAGCACTTTGCATCCCACTTGTTAAGGGATGTGAAGTTTTTAAAGTCCCCGACCTGAAAGAGCCATGATTTGTGCTGCCTGATTTATCAGGGTCACAAAACACCAAAGCAAGATCTGTCTGTCTCCTCATGTCAAGGAGAGTGCTAATCCCCCAGAATCGCTCATCAGCACAGATTAGATTACATAAAAAAAAATGCACTGTGTTCCCTCATTTCACTTCACTGTCTGGAAGGTGATGTTTGGTGGCTTCTTACTGCAGTAGGATAATGCAATACTCACATGARAAAACACTGTCATGTTAAAGCTGAGAGTTTTGCAAGCAGACATTAATTTGAATGAAAAATAACTTCACTTTAAAGTGCAAATATTAGATTAAGAGARGTTAGCTATATTAAAAAAAGAATTTCTCTTCCTAAGGCCTCCCTTTTCTCCCTGGCTTTTTKGGGGAAAAAAAAAAAGTCAAGTTTTCTTTGAACTTTGTGCCAGATTCACAGCCAACTGTGCCATAAGTTATAGAGATTTACAGTGCTGCTGTCCATGTCAYAGCCAAATCCACATCGGTTTACTGACAACACTACCAAGGCCATCCTAAAAAGCTGTTAAGCCACYAGAACTAGTGACAGTAACTGAGTTTGGCATCCCCTGACACCCCGAGCAAGGGGCATTTCCCACAGCAGGGCATCGGAAAGGCAGGCATCACCCCCAGCCCATCCCAGGCAGCCGCAGAGGAGGGATCGGTGTTTGGGGGACAGAGACTGGGCAGAGGCAGGGTTCATCACCTTTTCTCACCAGATAACCTCACGGTGGTGCCACGRCCTCAGCACTGCTCACTCCCCACGTTTTCACCAGCAAAGCACAAAACAGACCAGGGAGCCTTGGACTGCCAAGTTGTTCTGGGAAAAAGTCCTTCTTACTCTCTTCACAGTTAAAGCTATTCTCACTGGAGGGCGCTGGGGCAATTTACTTCCCCGAATAGGGGGTCGCTGGCGTCGAGCTAATGGAAACAGGCTGCTGGCAGGCTAACGGGTGGTCTGCAGAGCCTGTTTGTTTGTGTAGGGAGCAGTCCCAGCCCTGGCAGGTAAGCAGCATACCAGCCTTGCTGCTCCAAGAAACTCCTAAATCAGCAGCTATGCAAAGTCTACTGAGGACGACACAGCTGCACGAGGGTCAAGGACGGTTCACACAGTGGCTCAGGCGAACAGCACGGTCCCCCCAGGACCACTCACAGCCCCAGCAGAGCCTCTGCTGCTGCAGGCTAGGCACCAGGGCTGGGAGGAGGGTGGGACATTTCCAGCTTTGCTTACTCTGCCRCAATTGCTAGAGGAAGCAACAAGCTGCACTGAATTGAGCATTTCTACCAAATACGTTTATGGTGGGAAAATGCCTTTCTGTTTAGGCCAGAGCAATTTGTGGATACAGACTGGCTCCACAGTTGCTAGACCTGTGGCAGACCCCATGCCACTAGAGAAGCTGGCAGAAACAAATCACTCCACTCCTACTACATGTGGGAAAGAAATACTTTTTGAACTTGTTCTCATCTCGCTTTAGAAACAGAACCAAATTTTGAAACATCAGATTCAGCAGAGTAGAACCAGCAGTCACTGCCCAGCTAACCAGCACCTTGGTGAGCTAAGTCCAGCAACAGCACCAAAATTTACTGCTTTATGTTGCTTAGTTAACATCAGCTGATAACTTCYTGTTTTCCACTCCATCTTTGCCAAAGACCTCATGCTCTGCAATATAGGTGTAAAGCAGGAGAAACTCAGCTGAAGCCTGTAAGTCTAACTCTTGTGTTTCACATTTAATCAGGGCTCACACCTGGCAGAGCCCCAGCAAGCACCAAAACACTCAAACATCTTACTCTAAGCACCCTGCAGCACATGGGAGACRTCTCCTAAGCTGGCTCTGTGCCACAGTGAACATGCTGCAGCAGCAAGGTTGAGCTTGCTCTGGCTGAAGGTATTGCCTGGCCCCAGGCCTCATAGCTGTCACTAGCGCATTGTAGTCACCCGAGCTCCAGGCCCCACATTTTCCAGATGAACCAGGAGCACACAGGCTCCTGCCCACACTGACCTCTAGCTCCAGCCACRAGACAAAGCTCTGCTTTGAGAAGCACTCACCTTCAGAACCAGTTCTCAGCTTGGGTGTCTGCAGCTCCTACTGCTTGGCAAGTCCTACTTGCAAGGCTGTATTTTGCTAAAGGGCAGAAAAAAAAGGAGAAATACTTGAAGGAGGCAGCTTGGTGGGAACCCCCAAGAGCAAAAAGGAGGCAACAGTAGATACAGCACTRCTACTCTGGGCACACATCCGCACCTCTGAATGGGGAGCGGCAACAGAGGGGCAGAGTTTCACCCCTCATGCTTCTCAGATCAGCACTGTTTTACACAGCCACAACTACCTTCTCTATCTAATCAGACTCTAGAAACAAAACAGCTCCCAGCAAACCTCACCCAGCTGCTACCATTCATATTTAAGTATCCTGCTATGCTCCCATAGGCCACCACAGGCAGCCAAGACCACTCCTCACCAGAATGTGACCTCTCAGGTGGCTCTCACAGGTGGAGTCAAATTTGGTTTCTTAAAGCCCAATCACAACCTCCCCCAGTGAAATCCCCAAAACAGGAAAAAAGGTCAGGGCTGGGGGAAAAGGTGACAGATGGATGCTAGCCAGTTGATGAGTGACAGTATCCAGTTTTAGTCTTGGGATAATCCCATAACAACATGCTGAGAATATTTCTGGAGGGCACGGCCGCAAGCTGTGCTCGGGAAAGCCAAGGCAGCGCGCGATGCAAAATGAAGTTCACGATCACGTACAGATGTGTTGTGCTCAGTCTCACAGCCCATTTGCATAACAATGTGTCTGAAGCATTGCTTTGTCTTTAACAGGAACAGTTTGTCAAAAGGYTGGTACTTACAAGTCAGTTATTTCTTCGTGCTTAAACTTAGTAAGAAYGCTTCTCCTTTCTAAACAGTTGCCATCCAGAAACAAGACGACACTAGCTAGCTGATGACATACCACGAACAGCCCACAGCAGAGAGGAGGCAGTCCAAGCAAAGAGCTCGTTAACAATCCAGCGGCTGAAAATCGTTTGTCTTATTTTTTTTGGAAAGCACTTCAGATAATTAGAAAAGCATGAGGTTGAGTTTGAGAAAGAGGTAAGAAAATTTCATGTGTCTTTAGAGGTTCTGCTCTGGTTTTCACTGAAATTTTGATTTCAATATACCTTGAGCTCAAGCACAAGCAGAACTGCGTTCASTGCAGAAGATCCTCTGTGGCAGCCTGTCCCACCTGATTTTAACTGAGGATCTCTGAGTAATGAATATTATTTTCAATAGATATTCTGTCCAAGTTTACCCAGATGTTTCTTGTGAAGAGAACAAAGGGAAACCTGCGATAAACTGCTCCCTGCTTGGCACCAAAACCTCGAGGTCTGAAGCCATTCGAGCCCTCCTCAGCGGGCAGCGCGGGGCCAGGGCAGCGAGAGGGCGGCTGTGCAGCCAACGCCGCCTCGTGCGACGCTGCCCGGCCACAGTGTGTTTCTAGTAAACAAAAGAAGACAAATGTGTGCAGACACCGCGGGGTGTGGGAGGACGAGGGACGTGTAACGAGCTCCCAACTGTCATCACGTCTCACGCCGAGCCGGTTTCTCCTCTCGGAGGTTACCCGCGGCAGGAACAGCGGCGCAGCTCCCCGGGGCTCGCGCGAGCAGCGGCCGGGTTTGAAGCGCCGCCTCTGAAACCGCAGGCCTGGCTCTGGTTTTGCTGAGGCGTTTCAAACCACCAAGAAGGACTGCTCCCCAGTCGCAGGGCTGCTGCTGGGTCTGACTGTGGAGGTGAGCGCGCGGGCTGGCCGGCTGCAGTTAAACACCGGGCCGCTCGCTGGCTTTAAAGCAGGACACTAAACTGGCCTTGTCCGAAAAAATCATTTCCTTCCTATGATGGAAGCAGAACATGGCTCATCTAAAAAATACCCTTTAAAGACATTTTTAAAAATTGCTAGATGTTTCCTGAGAGGACCCTAATTGTGTGAATTACACACGCATCCTCAGGTGGGGGACCCAGAGGCAGTCACAATGTTTGGAGCAGTAGTTCACCTGGGGATTTGGTGCAAGTTTATTTACCTGTAGGATAGAAACAAGGTCCTTACAGGATAAAATATTCAGATAACTAGAGTCAGCCTCTTCATGGACACAATTATATCTATGCCAGATTTGTATGATATCCAAAAATAATAAAATCAGTATAAAGCTGTGTCTGCTTAAACAGAAGACAGAGAGAAGAACATTTCCCAGTAAAAGTATTCCTGTCATTTCAGAGCTAATGCTGGGGGCTATGCATTGCTGATGAGCAGCTTTGATGTTAACCTAAAGATAACAGCAGCCGTTTGTCCTTTGCATCCTGAGTCTGTAAGAGATCCTTGGTTCTTCAGAGTGCCACTCTAATCTGCCTCTTTTTCTTGACCAGGGACCTCCATAAGCTTCCTTTGCAACACTAATATCAGGGACATGGGAGTTCATGAGAGGGCAGGACAGAGCCAGGCTGCCCACTGGGGCTACATGTTCTTCCATCCTGGGCGTTGCTCCTGGAGGCTCCTTTGGAAGCCCAAACTGAGCTCCCAGGGACCCCGTCTCTCCTAACCCATGTGTTGTTTAGTCACAGCCAAATGGCAAGGTCTGATGCTCTCTTTGCATTAATGCTGGGTGGAGGAGACTGAGTGGTATTTTCAGTTTCTGGGCAGGACAAAGCCAAACCATACTCAGATGCAATTTCCCCATGTGAGAATTTTTAAAGCAACGCCTAAACCAAAATGTTGAATCTGACTCACGTTCACATCAGAAGAGGACTTCAACTCAACCTTTTTCTCTGCAAAGCAGAAAATGCTGGCATTCACAGCCATACAGCCAAACAAGCACTGGAATTATCTCCAGTCTTTTCCATTTTTGCTCATATCCCCCTCCCTAACCTTCATGTATCTTCTTCCAGCCTCTTCTATATCTTTTTAAGCCTGTTGTGGCCTCTCAGAAATACTGAATATAAATGTGTGGCCCCAGCTATATAAATAAAACTGCTCACGTGGTAAGCATACATGTGGGCAGGAGGTCTTTCCTGTGGAGGGGAAGGCTGATTGCTAAGCAAATCCCAAGCCCTGCACTCCTGTGCAGAGAAAGGGAGCCTGAGGTGAGAAGTGCCAGTTACTGGCAGTGCAAAGATGCACCTCTAGCACCAGGAGATGGAGACCTGGAGGAAAGAGGGTTAAGGGGTAGAAGGGCTTATAGCGACCTTTTATGGATGGGTGTTTTTCAGCCAGAAAGGGAAGGATTTCTCCAGTCTTACTGTTGCTGGCACACATGTGCATCATGTGCCGTATGTGTGCCATACAAGGGCAGCTCTGGGCATGTTGGGACTCATTTGTTTGTCTGAGTCCCCTGTTGCTATTTCCTGAAAGAAAAGAAGCTCAGACTGGAAAAATAGGTCAGGGGGCCAGTTTAGGAGAAGACTGCCAGACGGCTGCCTTACTGTCTCCTGTGCAATGCCCCATGGCAGTGGGGGGATTTGACCCTTTGTCAGGCAAGCGGATGTGTTGGGGGCTGCACTTAGTCTGGTGAGGCAGAACATGTGAACTGAACTTTCACTGGTGCACACTCTGCCTTAGGTTAGAGAGTGACTTCACTATCTGCCCCACAGTGAATTCTTCTGATAGAAGAAGTCTTCATCAAAGTGCAGGCTCTGATGCAGTCCTTGTGTGCCTCTCCAAGAGTACAAAGGTGCCATTCAGGAATGTGGGGGCCAGAGGACAACTCCTTGGCTGTATGAGGAGATCACAGCCAGCTCTGAATTGCTCCAAAGGAGCATATTGATAGCACGAGCCAAAATGGCTAGGAGGAAAGGGAGAGGGTCAGGAGGAATTAAGGTGTCCCAGTGCACATGGCCACATTAGAAGATGAGTTCATAAGCTGTGAAAGTATTGAGAGAACACTCAAGCTCTGGAGACAGCAGCTGGGGTCACACGCTCTTGCTGGTTGTTACAGGAAAACAGCACTGAGCCCACTCTTACATTTCAGCAGATCCAGAAGAGGGATCAGGGGACTGGACAAAGGGAAGTACAAAGGAAGCCTAGTTGTCATAAAAATCGTAGAAGATTCCCAAGCCATTCAAATACTTCACATGGCCAGAAAAGTCTTCCTGAACTAAGACCTTGAGATCTGACTTGTTGGATGAACTCATGAACCCAGTTTTAGCAGGATAGGCTACTTTCTTCCTCCAAATCACACCAACAAAGGCAGGGTCACAGGGCTTGCACAAGAAGCCTCCTCTTTTCTGATCCAGTGTCCAGCTCCCACACTAGGGGAGCTGAGATGCTCCAGGAACTCATCTAACCTCATTTGAAGCCCCTTCTCCAGGTGGTCTGCCTCCATTGCTGTTGCTTCTCCTTCATCTTCTCAGTCTTTCCCAATTCCTAGCTCCAGCTAAGTGTGCTGGGGCAGACGTGTGCCTCACACTCTCCCTCCTGTAACACTAAGTCCTGCCCCACAGAGAAAGATTCACATTAGGACTGTCACAGAATAAAGCCTTTCCCAGTATTTTCAGCATAAGTAAGTCATGCATGACAGGTTTCTTATTGCTCAGCAGAGCCTGATTCTGCTCTTCTCTGCTGTTTTTTGTTGCCCCTCATCAAGAAAAGTACCTTCACCAAAGTAAAAACATGGTAATGCTGCTCTAAAGCATTTTATGTGAAACTTGAGTGCTATCCCTGAACTCTTCCTAATGCCCAGCCTTTCCTTCCTCCTTTCAAGCAGGAGCTTGAAACCTCCTGCTTTAAACCTATACATTGAACACATTTTAGACAACATAGTAAAAGAAGTGATGGACCTGCTGTGCTTGTTTACTCTGTGGCCCTTTGGAGACAATGCCTAGTAAAATGAAGTTCTAGAATAAATACTGAAAATGAACATTTTCATAAATAACATTAGCTACACAGCTAGGAAGTCCTTAAGCATTTCCACATCTCTGCAGGCAAAAGCATGTGTTTTGTGTTGCTTCACATAAATCTCCCCGGTTATTTATCTACATAAATCCTTCTGTAAATTACTCACTGGGCCTTGAAATGCAGTGAGTAAGCTCTTTCATGTATACCTCAATCAGCAGGTGAATCAATCACTGCTGTGCACACCTTGTTTGCTCCTACACAGGGAGAAGTTACCAGTCCTCTTTGCCAAAAAAGAGGGCAAAAAGTCAAATGGTTTTGATAGATGGATAAATGTCTGTGGGCTGAACCTGATGCACAGGGCTTGTTTATACTGAGAGTTACAAGCACTCCCTCCTCTTGCTAGCTGATAAAATACTTCTCCACCCATCCTTATGAAATATATGCCAGACCAACAGACTGCACATGCATATCAATCTCTTTGTGATCTCCTTTTATAATACTGCATTTCCCCTGCAGTAGCGATTCCTCTCTGTACAAGAATAAGTAATACATCAGCCCTATTCTACTGAGTGAAGGTAATGTATGGTCTTGCCACAGACCCACTCTGCACAAAGGTGGATTTCACTCTTCACCATCATACCATAACTGTTAGTACTTAGTCTCAGTCTTGTGAACAAATCATGCTCAGTTTGGTTACAGTTTAGCTGAGTAGCTTTCTCCTTGATTGAGAGCTACCATGTGATGTGCACACACCAAGGGATGTGTAAACTCATTGACAGGCAGGCGGGATTCATCATCCTGGACTGCTGCTGACTTATTGTGCGATAACTGACTGGATCAAGGATCGCTCTCTGCCTCAGTTTCCTCATTCAAAATGGAGATGAAACAGAGCAATAGAAAAGCTAAGAACATTTACTCTATGTTGACACAGTGCTTCTGTTGGCAATGCTGTCAGGTTTCAGTGATGAGATGAGAGCCAATGACGACGAGAGTCAGCTTACTCATGCAGTACATTATAACATGTCAGACCTCCAGAGAAAGAACTCACTTCTGATTACTCCCTTCACCCCTGCACATGGTTCCTGGGTTGCCTGCTATGAGTTGCCCATAGCATAGTATGCACCCAGAGTAACAGCTCATACTAGGTATGTTTTTTGTAGGGGGAGCTCAAGGGATGGAGAATTTGGTAAAATGGGAGGTGGAGCCTTATACAGCTTGGCCAGCAGTTCAAACCCCTCCTAAGGTGACAGCCCAGAATTCATATCTGCTGGCAGCTTCTGAGGAAGGACTTGTCTGGCCTTGGGAACAGACTGCGATCTTTTTTCAGGGGTCCCAACAGCAGTTGAGCTGGTGATTCAGAGAGAATATGTGTGATTGATTTCAGCTCTTCTTCAGCTATACACAAATAAGCCAAGACTGCTCTGGAGTATCTCATAGGTAATATTTCTGTCTCTGCACTGCTCCTGTGCAATTATCTTTGGTCCACCCTTGGCTCTGTGATTTCTTTTGACCTGTGGTGTGAGGTTAGATGTCTTTTACCACAGGCTCACTGTTAGAAATAAAAGGCCTTATTAAAGGTGGGGATGGGTTTTTGGAGCCCCTTATTCACCTCCCAACATGATCACGTCAGTCCCGTGAGATTTCTTGAGGGCTGAGGAATTTCTCAGTGCCAGTGGCACAAGTGAGTGTTTTTCAGATGAYGCACATCTGTGCACAGGGCTAAAATCCAAGGCCTTCACATCCAAATGACAGGCTATGTCTATACAGTAGCAAGTGGTTTTAAGCACAGCCTTTTCCCTCTKCTTTTGCTATCCATACCTTCCTCACCAATCACTTCTAGCTGCCTTTAAACTGCTGAACAACACACCCACCTGCCAGGAGAGCTTTGTCACATCAGACTAAATATACTCTGGGGGAGTTTTCCAGCTACACTTCAGCCAGTGCGTGCAGACTCTGTGGAGAAACACAATGTATCTATTTTTGGGGTGTCAGTCCACTCCAAGCCATTGACACCAGCTTCAGGATGGCAAGTCCCTTCAAGTCCTACAGCTGGCTGCTTTGTGGGAGGAGTCTCCTGCCCTTGYGGATAGGGCACATCTACAGGACATTTCAACTTATCTTTGAAAACTTCTGGAGTCCCCATGGCCAACGTGTGGGAGAAGCTTTCAACAGGGGAGTGTGACCAAGCCAGCACTCCTGCAGGACAGGCTAGGACCAGAGGGCAGCAGGTGTATGGAGGAGAAGCAGGGACTTCACAGGGTGCCCCAAGCCCTGCATGCAGGGTCCTTCATGTCTCCCTGCCATCATTCTGCTGCTACATGTCTTATCGTGATCTCCTGMCATACTCCAGAGACTCAGGTCTAGGATCCCAAAGATCACAAATTCCCAAAGTATAGGGATGATGCCTCTGAGTCCCTCCTGCCATGCCCCCAGCCCCTAACTCTGCTCCCCCTTCCTCCTTGTGCTCCTCAGCAATGCCCACATGTGGGCTGGGGGATGCCTCTGCTCCATCCTCTCTCAGAAGAAGCAAGCACCAAAGAGACCAGGGAGTCAAGCTCACTTGTCCCGCTGCCTTTAGACACAGCAACAGGCCAGCGAGGGGTTGCTCTTGCCTCAAATGCAGAGTAGCCCCCTGCTTCTCGCAACAGGCACATTCTCCAGCTACAGGAGCAGTCAAGGCCCTTGGCCTGAGCCTGGTGGGCCACAACCAGGCTGCTCACATCCTACTGAGCAGCATTGCTTTGAGTAGCTCAGCATTGCCTTGGCTAGCTTGTCAGCACGCTTCTGTCACTGCCAGAGCTTTACCTCCTCCACAGACCTCCTCAACATGCAGCCTCACCGCTTTGCCTCTCTCTCAGCCCTGCTAATCACTCACACACTGCTATCAGCAAAGAAAGTTCACAGGCAGCTGAGAAATGACCAGATAGGACGGGCTGATCTCCTTGGGGCTTAGCAATGCCTTGAACTTAAGACTCAGCACTCTTGATGTCTCCCATCCTGCATTCTGCTGCTACATTCCCGCTTCAGCTTTGCCATCCTCCCCCAAAGATCATGAGTTTAAATTACACAATTAAAAGTAAGTAGTACTACTGCTAAAAAGAAAAGAAGTTTTGTTTTTTTTCAGTTGGCATTTCTTTTCCTCTGGGTTTTGAGTCTCTTTTCATAGCTTTTCTCTGCAACTTCCTTAGCTAGAAGTGTGCTTTCACCAAGAGTCTTGCATAATCACGCTGTTCTGGGAGCTGAGCACCAACCACTGGGACTCCTRTTGTTCAGTGGAGAGTGGATGAATACTGAATAAATCTACTTTTGATAGCTCTTGTTACAGCTTGGTTTAAGAGACACACATATATGGGTTTTCAGTGCATACACACTCACATGTATGTGTGTGCATCTCTATTTTACATCCCTCTGCCATGCACTATGCAAAATACCGGCAAGTTCAGACCACAGTGCCTACCTCACCCTATCTCAATGAATGGGGCAGTAGGGGAAGGAGGATCTGCCCTGACCATCCAGACACAGAGCAGAGACCTGTGCAAGGGCTGCGGGAGCTGACCTGGGATTGAGGAAGATGCTTGGAGTGTTCACAGGGAAAGCAACAGTCAGTATCAGCCTCCCCTGCCCCATGTCCTGCCTCTGCTGGATGCCAGGTGCTGCTGAGGGCTGTGAGATCCCTGCAAGCACACCAGATTTGTTCCTGTGTCCAGTTTGCCTTCCCGACAGAGCCACATTCACCTTCCTTTCCTTGCCTGCACCCTGATGCACCCAAGCAATGATTAGTAACATCTAGACCAGAGCTCACCTCTGTCCTTTGCCAGGCACAAAGCACCACATGAGTGAAGGCCAGCCCAGCCCCAGGAGAGCCACCTCCTTCCAGACAGATGCATCTCCAAGTCAGCCTGGCAGCACCCGGCAAAGCAGCGCCCCTTCATCCGTGACAGCAGTGAGAGGGTGCCAACACRAAGGCTTTTGACCAGACCCTCCAGCTCTGCCCCTCTGCTGCCGCAGCCTGCGGCACAGTCACTCGCTCTSACAGCCCCTGGGGATGCCTCTCTGTGGTGGGACAATCACAGCAGTATATTAAGGAGCCCTTGATCCCCATCCCAGCAGGGCCAGGAATGTCCCAGAAGAGTGGGCAAGTGTTCAGCATGACAGCAGCATGCCGGGCGCCCTTTCCTGGCACAGCATCAAGCAAAATAGGACAGTTACTGCTTTATGTTTGCTGTGTCTCTGGGCTCTCCCCAGCCCCCTCCAGAACCATGTGGTGTCTATCATACTTTTTTCATCCAGACAGTAAAACTTCATGGTGCGCTTTCATCATCCCCTTGCAGAGGGCTGGCCACAGCCTGCCTGTTGCGCAGAGGTGGGACCCTGCTGTCCCCTGCCGGGCAGCCCCAGAACAGCCAGTGGCACTGCCTCGGGGTTGGGGCAGGCCCAGGGGCTGCTGCAGCTCCTCTTGCCACACTGGGCATGGTGGGGACCAAACTCAAAACCTACTGAGATCCCTGCCAGGGACAAATTTATGAAGTTATTATTAAGCACTTACTTAATTCCTTCCTAGCTGCTTTCATCCAGGTGTGAAGACTCCAAGGAGGGTGTGATTTAGTAGTTAAAGCAAAGGAAGGGGGGGCATACATAATTTCCTGTCCAGCTCTGCTGTTTATTTAGCTCAGACTCCCTAGTGCCATGTTTTGCCCCCACTAAGGAGGGGAGGGAGAACTGTTAAGTTCACATCAGGATGCTTGGTTCATCCAGATGGTTTGGAAATCTGTGGGCCAGCAGTGGTACAAGGGAGAGCAAAACTCCTGTTGACTGTGAGAAGATGTTTACACCCAGCAGACTTACAGCTGGACTTCATCACTGCCTTGCATCAACTGCACTCGGTTACTGTCCATCGATGATCATGAAGCCCATTTCCTCTCTGTGAAAGGTCTCCTGCTGGAGGGACAATTGGGCACGGAAAGGCATGTCGTAGCATCACAGCAATTGCCATGGTAGTCGCTGGTCGGCTGTTAGCCCTTCAACAGCCAAGCACCGAGAGCTAGAGCCTGTCACAGATTGGCTGTTGGTGAAAGGAGATCCCAGTTCAGCTGTGACCTATCAGTGRGAGGACCAGGGCTGCCAAACAAGGCTGCTCAAAATGGTGGTTACAGCTGCAGAGTTAGTGAAAGGAGGGGAACGAAGAGGGAAGCAGATTTTTAGAGCATTCACTGGTTGTGTGAGTTTGAGAATTGTTTTTACACAACAGGCAGGGAGTGAGAATTGGCCAAGTTAGTTGAGCATGTTCCTATAGGTTTCTGACAGAGCACAACCTATGCAGCATGTGTCCTGCTATGGGACACCTGCATGTGGTGGCATGCTTGGCCATCCAAGGCCACTCAACATGACCATTGCATCATGGCCTTCATACAGGAAAGTGGCCACAGTGGCTGCACCACAGCGAGATGTGAGGAAGGAGAGATGAACGTGGGGACTAACATTGCTATGCAACCCTAACACTGAAATAAAACCCTCTCAACCCAGATAACCCTGGAGGCAGTCTCAAAATGTGAATTCTGGCTGGCAGCCAAAGTGAAAATGGTAGGCCTCTGTGCAAGGGAAGCAGTTTAAGGTACAGTGGAGATCACTGTTACTAAGTGTCCCAGAACAGGCTGTGCTGGTGCTTGGGTTTTTGCAGCATTGGTCACAGGCTATTAAATCCCTGCARGGTCAGAAGTTCCCGATTCTCTTCCGGCTGCATAAGCTCATTCCTAAAAGCCTCACAGAAACACTCACACAGCTCCCAGTTTCACCAACTTATTCTGTCTCCTCCCTAAATTGCAAGGAGACAGAATAAGAAGAGATGTCTCTGCCAAAAAAAAGTCAGGTTCATGTGAGGTTTCTTTGTAGGAGTGCTTGCCAAAAAATTCCTACACGAGGGCTGCTGTCAAAGGGGAATGGGTACAAGGCAAGTCAGAGGATGTCTGTGCTGCTCCCTCCACACCCTCTTCCTAGGCACCCTCCAGCCTCAGGAGGCGGTGTCAGAAACAGGAAAAGCTGCTGCAGAAAGGCGTTACTGGAGCATGCAAAGAGCAGATCCCGAGGTTGATGTGTGCAGTTTACTGCTTGTCCTGAGTGGTCAAGGGCACTGTGGGATGAGTACACATGCCACCTGCCCTTGCAAGGCTGCAGTATTTTGCAAGTGGTGACAGCTCTGGGTTATGGACACCAGAGGCCACTGTGTCCCCAGCTGGGTGGCCTCTTGGCCAGCTCTGGGCTGTCAGATTCCCCTCCTGCTCTGGGTAACATCTCTGCCTCCTGCTATCCCCACAGCAGCACAAGATGGCTGGGGGAAGCTGAACCAAACCTGCAGGCTAGCTCTGCACCCAGGTCCCTCCCCTAAGCCAYGGCCCCTGCCACCCTGGAGGGCCACAGCTGTGCTCAGGTGGCCGCCATGGCACTTTGCCAGCCCCTGGGAGCTGTGAGTGAGCAGAATGCCCACTCTTGGCCAGATACTGGCTCATCCTCATGGCCTAAAGCTGTGTTGGTGCAAAGCTTTGCACTTGTGCATGCTTGGGAACCAGCAGGAAAGCCAGCAGGAAAGCCCACAAGTGCAGGGTGTGGTGGGAAGAACAGCTGTGGCTGCAGCAGCTCCTTCTGCTCCAGGGCTGAGGCAGGTGGAGGCATGCTGAAATTAGAGTGAAAGAAACACTAGTGTTTCTGTGAAACAGTGACTAGAGAAAAGCTTATGCTACACCAGGCCCAAGTGAGGTGTAGGGACCCTCTGGTAGGTAAATCTTGGAGCTACCTTGCTGAGGTCCTGGGTACTACCGGTACTTTGGAGGCAATTGGGAAAGCTGAGAAACATGGACAGGGTGAGTAGAGCAGTAGCTGCTTGGATTGAAGGAGATATGGTGTTGGCAAAGGACTCCAGTGGGAATGTAGTCTGCATAGCAGTGCAGTTCAGCTCAGTGGTAGGGCCCAAGGCAGGGATGGAGACAGCCTTGTGTGGGCATTAATTTTCTCCAGCCCTGGGCAACACAGAAGGGCATGGAAAGAGAGGATCCAAGCAGACTGCCACTATCTGCTGCTCAGAGGGCAGAGTGGGGCAATAGCTAAGGGAACATAGCTAAGGGTTAAATTGTTAATGTATTAATTGCCTTTCCCAAATGTTTTCTGTCTCCTAGCACCACTACTACCACCAGTAAATTCATGCTTATTTTAAGCCCTGCGGCTTGCTGCTTGCAAGTATGGAAACATTATTGTCAAGGGCACTTTGACAAACTCATTTAGTTTCTGGGTGAGAGCTCAGTCCAGTTTGATAAGAGCTGCAAAGTAACTGAACCAGTGCTAGCATATGGGACACCATGCACAGGAGGAGGCCGCGGGCAGCTCCCAGGCTGGGAGGTGCCTTGAGCTGCTGAAAGTTGGACAGAGAGGCCTTTCCTGAATAGCGAGTCAATGCTGCCAGCTCTGCAGATTGTATTGCAGTGGTCACTGTTTTTCTTCAAACTGTGGTTTGTGACTCTAAGCAATTCTGAAAGACTCTGCCTCCTTTGATCTGTTTACTTTTCAAGTAATTTTCTAGCTTTCATGTTTGTAAAGAACCACCTGAAATTCAATCTATCAATGTTAAAAAACTAGATAGCAAAGAGAAAGCCATCAGAACTATTTGCACAATCTCAGGATTTTTAAGGATTTTGGTAATTCCTAGAACCTGAGGGTGATTTTTTGAGCTGGTAGCAGTATGCCACAAGAGGGCACAAGGGATCAGTAAGGTATTTTAAGGTTCCAGATGGGAAGGGAAGCAAGATGTTAATATACCAGGTTGGACTCTTTTCCAGCCTTACTATAAACTTCCCAGATGACGTGCCTTTTGTTTTGCTTGTCTCTTTTATAAAGAAGTTGTGACACATTGGTGAGTGATCAGCTGTGGAAAAACTGTAGTTCTTTCAAATACACTCTGTGGTTTAGGAGGACAAGAGGAAACAGGAATACCCAAATGCAACGCTAATGCTGAAAGGCAAAAATCCATTTTGAGCCCATACCTTTCAGCACTGCCTCTCAAGACGCTGTGGAGCCGTTCTCCGATGGAAAGTGCTTACGTGGAAAATGTACGGTGTGTTTCTCTGCACCTAAGCCTTGTCAGTGTTGCCTCATGCCAGCAGGGTGGCAATATTCCTGCCATCCACCACCTTCGAAGTGCTCAGGAAAATATTATTTGAAGTTATCTGCAGGAATTAGGGGCCCATTTCATGAGCTTAGGCATTTGGCTGGCCTGGGAAAATCCCTGCCTAAAATACAAACCAAGCTCCTGTGGAAGAAAAGCTGTCGCTATGTCCTTGGATCAAGCCTGGCTCTACCCCCCAGGACGCATTAGCACAACACATGCTGGCCAGGTTCAGCTTTGTGGTCTCTAAGCAACCCTGGGAAGGGATTGTAGTGGAGAGACTCGGCCTGTTGCTGTTTCCCCATGGGGCTGTTTGTGCTGGAGCTGAGCATGAGTCACCCAGCCCCCCATGCTCACTCCATAGCCCCAGTTTCACGGTAAGCAAAGCGAGGGGCAGGGAGCTGCAGTGACTCATGCAACACCGGCCCCCATGCCAAGTAAGCTCTGGGCACTGCCAGGGAATGCCGGGTGCCCATCACGGAGACGGGGTGCTTGTTTACATGCCGCTCAGGCAGTGTCCGTAATAAGCCAGCCTGCTGCTGGCACTGCCTTTCCCCCAGGTGGGAATCAGCGACCCCCAGAGAGACATGCCACCTTCCTGCCTACAAGGAGATGGAGCCAGGTGTGGAGCAGGAGGCAGGCTCTGTCCCATCTCAGGCTTTGGACCTAGAACAGCCCCTCTTCAGAGGCTCCATGTCCTGGATAGACAAGCCAAGGCCCCTGTAGCTGTGCAGCAAATCAGTGCAAAGGGTCCAGAGCACATTTGCATGGCCTTTCTCCTCTAACCCCTCTCCCCTTGTCAGGACACTTGTGTGGGCCCAACACTACATGAATGACTCTGGTTTCATTTAATGGCCAGGTAACTGCAGTATAGAAATTCATTTTTCTGAGTTTCACAAGAAGAGAAAWACACAGCTCCCCTGCTCTGGTGGCCTGGGTCTGTATGACCCTCAGGAATAGTCCAGTCTTGTGCCTGTGGTTGCACATCTACCCTGACAGTTCCCAGGCTGTACAAGTCAGAGCCTGGCAAAATCTGCACGGTAATAGCCATGGCAGGGAGCCCCATCAGCATGAAGCAGCAGGGCTGGGATGCTCTGGGAGCCCTGCAGAGCTACCAGAAATGCGCTGCATTCTTGCCAAGAGCAAATATTGCCATCCTCACAAATGGTTAACCTGCTGGGAACTGCAGAGCATTAATGACTTCACATGCATTTAATCAGCTTGGGCTTCCAGAGCCTCCTGCCTCAGGAGCAGGAAAGGCCATGTACCCCGGGTGCAAGTGCTCCCAAAGCCGCACCACCCCCTTTACCAATCATAAATCACTGCTGGGCCAGCAACACGAGCAAGCAGCAAAAAAAAACAGGCAAAGGCCAACTCTCCACAGCCCCAGGCGCAGCAGGAGGCAGTGCTGACCGGTTCTCCTTGGTGGCAGCTTGGTCTCTGGCCAGTCTCCCCTAAGAGATCCCAGTGGAGGTGACCAGTCATCCCTCAGGCACTGTTGTTTCCTTCAGGGAGGTAACTTGGTCCTTCGGATGGGAGGCTTTGCCTGCAGCTGGGAGCTACTAGGTTACATGTAAGGGGAGTCTGAAGAGAGAGCTTCTGTTGGCATCGCAAGGTTTTCACCTCTTCACCATGCGGCACAAGGCATTTTGGACTGCTCTGGAGTATACCTGCCGATTGCTGGGCATCTCCACCGCAGCAGGTAAGAGCTAGCTCTCTTTTCCTTTGCCACTAAAAGGCACTGAGTAGGCGCTGGGACTCCCAAGTTGTCTTCCTGCCTTTGATCCAATGCAGCCACTGCCCCATCTGACAAAGGGGATAAGGACCACTGCCCACTTTTGCTTTGGGACCCAGGGAGGSGGAATGCTGGATGCCTGACCAGGCTCTTCCCAGATGATGTGAGAGGCACCATGAGGCATCAGAATCAGCACTCAGTATGAGSGGAGGCAAGGTAAAGCATGAGTGGAAAAGGAAACTAAATTATGTTGTGTCAAAAATAGATGCTCACAGGCAAGATGTGAATTGAGATGGAGATATAAAATCCTCATGGCTACACAAAACTGCCAGTCTGCTTTGTGGGACCTGAAAATGAAGGATTTCCTTGCACTGTGCACAGTGAGGGCRTAGGACCAAGATACTTGCAGCCCTCACAGAATAATTGCTGCAAAAGTGCTTCCCCACCTCTTTAATATATCTGTCAGGAAGCAAATTCAGGGAGAAGCTAAGGTTATAGCTACAGCACAGACATAAATTCACTTACCTGGCTAGCTGTCTCCTCTCTCCAAGTGTCAGGGGTTGCTTGGGACCAGCCTCCTCTGAGTTTTGTAACATATCAGAACATCTGGTCACAGGTGAAATGTTGACATTTTGAGCTGGCTATCCCAGGCACAGCATCTCACTGAGAAAGACTGAACAGTGGAGAACAACCATCTCACATGAAACATCTCCAATTGGGAGATGTGGGAAAACAGTTCACACAGAGGCTACAGGCAGCCGGGTGGATTCGCAGGCTCACTCTGGCACTGCTGTKGGCTTGCCATCATGAAGCAGGTCAGGCTAYTCTCTGTGCCTCAGTTTCCCCCAGCATTAAAGCAGAGATCTATCTGATCTGTCTAACGGCTGGAGCTGTGAACCAAAGTTTTCTGAGGAAAGGTGCCTTAAGTGAGTGCCTGTGGTTGCCATGGCAGACTCTTATGGACTTCAGACATTGYAGAGCAAGTCCCTACACCTTAGAATTTATCTATGCAGTCGACCCTGAGAGACACTTTGCTCGAGTCAGAGTAAAGTAAAAAGCACATAGGTCAGCTGCAGAGAGACAGGTCCCCGAGGACACCCAGAGCCCAGTGAGGAAGCTGGAGGCTGTGCTCTGGAATGTGCTTTAAAGGCCTGATAACAGGTAGATATTTGAGTCTCTGAGTTTGTACAAACTCCCATTAGATAAGTGCGTATCATGATGAGACTGCAACAGATAGCAGCTGGGACATAGCTTTTAACCAGCAAATGCAAATCTCTACCTTTCTCTTGCCCATCCCCTTCAGGGCCACATGTGCACATGTGCCATGGTCAGATTCTCTCTTAATGCTCCAGGGAAGCTCATAGAGACCTTCCTGAGAGAAAGAATGAGCTTGTTGTCATGGGAAAACTAACGCTAAAACAGCAAAATTGTAAGCTGCTTTCAATGTCTTAATGGAATATAACCTCTCCCTCTGCTTGCACTCTTTTCTTCATTCCGCATCACCTGCGCCTATAGTTCTTGACATTAACAGTGCAGTCATCTCTCAGACAAGCACCCCAGAACATAGACAGCTTGAATACTGATCTCTGTACTTTTCCATCTCTCGACTCTGATGCATTCCTTGTGTCGCCTGACTTTCCCAAAAGGCCAAGCAAGGAGTAGGAGGTGCCTGTATATTACTCCTCTGAGTGTCTCAATGGAGTAAGAAAATAGCTTGATGCAGTGTTTAGTGCCTGATGAGGTGTGTGAGGTTTTTCCATGAAATGGAGATCATACAGAAAAGAATCCCATGGGCTTTATCTGAAAAAAAATACATGAAAGAGAGAGGAGAATGCATCAGTCTCACTAATTGATTCTGAGAAGGCCTGGCCAGTTCCACAAGCTGTTCACAAACCAAAAAAGTTACCTACATAATATAGGCATCCCCTCCCACCCTGATCTTTGAATATACTGGCTGTCTGCAGTGTGGGACTGTAAGGTTTGCTGCATAGAAGAAATCGTGTAGTCCTACTATTGGCAGAGCCTCATGGCTAGCCTTACAATTCTCTGCAGTTTCTGGGACATCTCTGTAATTCATAGATTTTAGGCCTTGTGATTTTTGCATCCAGAGAGAGAGTTCTTAGTTATTTCTTAATTCTCATGCTTTCAACCATTTAATTCCGAATCATGTGCCTTTAGCCACATGGTTTGGATAACATCCAAATTAAGGCAGCAACAAGCCCAAACAAACACCTCAGAAAGAGCCCTTTGCAGATACTTATTCCRAACAGCTTTGTGGGTACAGCCAAAGCTGCACAAAATCAGGAAACCTCCCCATCCAGAGGAGAGGCTTGAGCATAGCAGCTGAGCTGTTGAATTTTGCATTCATCTGTAGGGAATGAATGAATGAATGAATTCTGCATTTATAGGGAAGATTGTAAAGAAGTCTGTTCAATCATGAAACAGCAAAGCACAATACTTTGTATGTAGGAGCATGAACTGGTGAAAGGGGACAGGCTGACAGCTTAGAAGGGGGAAGTCCTGTGTCTTTTCACAAACCTAGAATGAGATTGATTTTCCCCATGCCTCTGCTTGGGGCTAGAGAGGCAGCCTCTAAGGAGGAGGCTGGGGTCATTCTTTGGCTAATGAGGGACCAGTGTCTACCACTGACACTGAGGGAACCCAAATGAGACCACAGAGTCTAACAGGGCATCTGAGGGCCTGGTAGGTGGCAGGGAACTGTCTGCCCYGGTCTGGAGTCAGCCAGTGCTGCCCAAGCAGTGGCTGCAGTGGTGAGCCCCAGCAGTCATGGCCAGCAGGAGAAACTAGCACCACGTCTTGGCTTGAGCAGGCTAAAGGGAGTAGAGAGGGAGAGCTTTGCTACCAGAGCTTTGCTACCAGAGCAGCTGAGCCTGTTAGCATCACTTCAGCAAAGCTATAAATGAAGCAGAAATGCATGAGGCTCTCCTTCGGACTGGCTTTGCACACCAGGTTTGTGCTGAGGCATAAATGCTTGTCGTTGGCTCATTTCACGGTTACAGTGGAGCCAGCATTACGGGGCTTACTCTCCCATTTGTAAGCCTGGTGCCCTTCTGAGTCCAGAGCAAAGATAACCCAGATAAACAGCCACAAATCTAACTAGTATCTCAACAAGTATTACGCAGAACCAGCTGCGAACATCTCATGCACACATGGACACCAGGGACAGAAAACTCCAGATGAGCTCATTGCTTATCAAGATGTGGAGACGCTAATGGCATAAGGGAGTGTTATGACTACCTAGAATGATCCCCTAGCTGAGCCACAAGCGCTGCTTGAAACGTGGCTCCACTCAGCCCCACRCTGCTGGCACTCAAATGCTATGACCACCCAGGCCCCAAACCTCTCCTTCTACAGCATACGCTGCAGCTATGGTGAGGAACTGTGTTTCTTTGCCATTTTGAAAAAAAAACTTTGTGGGGAGTGGAAGGATGTCAAGGGAAATTTTCCATCTAGTGAAGCTGTAAGCCCCCAACTACCAGTCCAAGTAAGATTTTGCCTTACTAATGCTCTCGATCCCCCTTAGCCTCCAACTACTCTGTGTGCTGTGCTGGCTGGGGCACTGAGAGGATGTTCATTGCCTCTTCTTAATCTGCCTGCTCCCTTTTTTATGTTTTTTTYTCTATTAGGCTAGTAAGTGATCTTAATGCCATGACTACAGCCTTTTTTCTTTAATGCAACTGGCACGCTTCCCCCACCATGCTGTTGCTCTACAGCAACATATTGGGCACAACAGGCCTGGGCAAGCTGGGAGGCCTGGGAGGGCCAGGAAAGTAAGAGTGATATGACCTGAAAAGACCCTGGGCAGATGTGTCAGCATGGGCTTGAATTCCCCCTGGCTGGGAGAGGTGCATGGGGTGAGGAATAGGGCAGTGGAAGGGAAGCCCCTGTGGCAGCACTGCTGGAGCTGTGTGGCAGAGAGGCAGGAGGGACATTGACCCACTGCTGCTCACCCCTCCCACTTCCCAAGGCCAGCTGGTATCTTCCGAGCACCTCCCACCAGCCTACAAAACTGCACTGGCCGGAATGAAACTGGGATGACTTTCAAGGCCAGCATTCAGCTCTGGTACCCATGGATTCATGTGTCAGCATGAATCACTGATGCTAACAGACCTAACGTGCTGCACAACACAAGAGAAGCAAGCTCACCAGCCACCTGTGGAAACTGAGGCCATAGATCCTAGGAGCTGATGGGGCACACAACAGTCAGGAACCAAACCTGCAGTCAGCAATTTTCCTGCCTTCTCTTTCTAGTACTGATCGGTGTGGGCGTAGAAACTCTGCAGCGAGGACAGTTCAAAAGCCTGGCTTTCTATCTGCTGTGAGTATTTTTGCCCTTGTAATTAGAACTTGCGGGGCTGTCATGTTCCACATCTGCACGATATATAGCACCAGACTAGACTGCAACAGCAACAGGGTCCAGTATCCAAGACTTTGGGGAATTTAGATATCCATTTTTGGGGAATTTAGATATCTATCTTCAGGCTTCAGAAAAGACAGCTCTTTCCATTACAGAAAGTGACCTTCTCCCCATGATACCTCCAAGCTCAGGCAGGCCAGAGTTGACAGTAGCCGCAAACTGAGCTCCACAGGCAGAAAAGCTTTGAGGTCTCTTCCTCAAACTAACTGGGCAGAGGCTGCTCAGACCCCAGCACACAGACTGTGTTGTGAACTGGACAGTAGATCCTGGCCCTCTATGCCCCTTCTACCATCTGGAGATCATACTCAAACCTACCCCCTTGACACCTCCACCTCTCAGTTTTTCAGGAACTGCAGTTACTGTCTGCGAAGGCTTCTTCTTTATCACTTTGTTCCTGGGAATGTGCTTCACGTGAGTAGACCCTGTCCAGTCTTCTCTAGGCTTGGTGAGACCTGCATAAGGCCCCTTACAGGCAGCACCAGACATAGCTGAGCTGTAAGTGCCAAAGCAAAGACAATTGCCCTTACTCTCACAGCATGTGCTTTCAGGCAGGGAGGAGGTAAGTGAGGCTGTGCCCATAGCCAATTAAAYTTGTGCTTTAACCCAAACTTATGCCACAGTTTGCTGAGCATCAACACAACAGACCCTGGTCTGCAGCATCCCTTCAACTTGCAAAGTCCTGCAAGGGACCAGGGTTGAGAGGAAAGCCACATCCCAGGATGAGCTATACCTCCCTTCCAGAGACAGCACAGAAATTCAAGCCAAGATGTATAAACTTCTTAGGCACTTCTCAGAGCCTGAGCACTTCTGATCTCTTTTAGCAAAAGGTCAAAAGCCCTTGATAGCTGAAGAGGCAGCACCCTACTCCAGCCAGTGGGCACCCTGCTTATGGCTAGGCAGGCAAACGTGCCAAGGAGAGACCTCCTGAGATGCTGACCTCTGGCAGAGGTAGCCCAGGGCCTCTAGTCTCCACAAGGAAGGCTCAGGCATTAATTAGCTTCCCTGATCAACACTTCCTGGCAAACTGGGGTGGGGACCTGAACCTCTAGGTGGGTGGAGGTGAGGCCCAAGTCTTCTTGCCATGGGCTTGGTGCCCCAGCCTACAAGGACCTCTGTCTCTCTCCCCAGATACGAGCCAGGCTCCCTGGCACACACCTGCTGCAAGCGAGCTAAACGTCCAGGAAGCTTCCAGAAATTCATGGGGTACACGCTGCTCTCGGTGGCTTGCTTCCTGCATCCCGTCCTTGTCTGGCACGTCACCATCCCTGGTGAGGAGTCCATACTGGGGTAGGAGCTTGTGCAAATGCAAGAGGAGCACAGTGTATTTTGGGGAATCAGGCTGGCAGACCCAGTGGGGATGTGTGGGGTGCCAGACCAGCTGTGGGGGACCTAGTCCAGGTAGCTGGACTAAATGCTGTGCCTTTCTAGCACTGCTTGGCTAGCTCTTCTCCTTCCCCCAGCCCTTGGTCAACATGCCCCTCTTCCCCAGGCTCCATGCTGGTGCTCACTGCCCTGTCCTACTTCCTGCTGAGCAAGAGGAGGAAGAGCCCAGGGCATAAAGAGACACAATCCCAAGCAGGCCAATATGTGGACCCTTCAGCTACCATGGCAGCCTCGACCAGCGCTGGTGACACCGAGCAGACCTTCACTTTCTATGGGGCCCAGAGGGAGCAGCACTGCTCACTGCTTGGCCACATGAAGAGCATCCTGAAGGGGAGCAGGGACAAGAGCCTGGCCCAGGCAGCTCCTGCCATACCAGCACCCCCACCAGCCCCACGCAAGCAAGTGCACTTCCAGGAAAAAGTGGTGCGGATCATCCCCTCCACTAGCGACAGCTTGGAGGATGTGGAGAGTGAGGCTGAAGACACCACATTGGACACAGCACCCATCCTCACTCCTCCAGACACCCCTGTCATTCTCACTCCCCTCAGCTCCACAGGCCTGTTCTGAACACTCACCAGCAATGAGGACAGGGCAGAGAAACTATACCTGCACACTGGCATCCCTCCCTGTCACTCTGGCAGCCAAAAGGTCCTGAGCCAACCCCAGCACTAATGCTGCATGTCATTGGCAGAGCTGCAGTGCTAGCTGGAGCACCACGTACTCCATAGGGATGTCCCATGGGCCCCAGCAAGGCAGCAGACAACCAAACAGGCCAACCTTAGAGCCACCAAGGGGGAAAAGGGGTGAGGGGATGGAGCACTCATGCTCTGTCACGGCAAGGGAGGAGATGTGGCTCATGCTCTGTTTACCAACCTCCCTGACCTCAAAGGAAAAGTGTGAAGGACTGTGTCACCTGTTCTACAAGGGGCTGCTGACAATCAATGGTCCCAACCTAGTGAGGACAGCCAGTGGTGGTTCCCAGCCTCTGCTACATCAAACCCAGGGGTCAAGCCATGGTATTCCCAAGATATTAAAATTTCTGCTCCTGGAGAATCTCTCTTTAAGGCCTGACACATGGGCCTCTGTTACAACACTACATGTCAAAGCAGCAACTCCTGCCTAACAGCTCTGCCACAGCATTTGCCTATCAGGAGGCAGCAACTGGCAGGACAAGGGGAGAAAACCATCCTCCCAGAGTAGCTTCTACCAAGGGCAATTTTTGCCTGCCTTTCTTTACTGTACTAGAAAAAGTTCAAGACTGGGACATTTCCAACACACAGGCACCTCAACCTGCAAGTTCCCCAACAGCAAAGGCTGCAGCAGGCCTAGTCCATCCAAAATACCACTCCATGGGGGACTGAGACAAATTACACCTGGGTCTAGCACCAAGTAAGTGTTCTCACCTGAGACATGCTCTGAGGCCAGCAGAGAAATCACCCCTGGCTTTGGGGACACCTGTGCAGAAGCAGGGAGGATCCTGTGGCTATCTGATGTTTCTTGCCCAGACAGCCCTCTTGAGTTAAACAGATATGGGATGATGTAGCAGCTCAGGTTACTAGGTTCAGCACTCCATTGGCACAGCAGACTGCTTGTAAACTGCCTATGTGTGTTAATTACGGGCCTCAGAGGGCAAAGATAATAATAAAATTATAACTCTGCCCCACTGGTCCTTTCTATGCCAGATCTTCCCCAAACTTTTCACCTCTGGCCTAATCCTACCGTATTTTCTGCCCTTTAAGGACCACTTCCCTATAATCAAGCACTTCTCACTTGTTCATCCCATCCCCTTGGCTTTCTCTCATCTTATAACTTTCTGCTTCTCACTCTGGCTATCTGAGGAGCTGGAGGTGGGGGGGCAAACATCCACTAACCAGCCCCCTAACTGTATCATGATTCCAGTCATCAGTCAACCGCACAGCTTTGGAGATTATCACCTGGGGGCAGGTAAAACCAATCTCATTCCTGTCAGGTTGCCTTTTCCCTTCCAAGATAAATCATCTCCCTCAAAGATAAGTCCTCCCTGACTCAGCACAGATCAGGAAATGCTTCACAGTACTTCAGATATGTGTACATGTGGTACATGCTCCACAGTACTTCAGTCCCTAATCTCCCTGACTTTGTCCCACAGGCAAAACCTCCTACCTCTTTGGGGATGTTACCCATGGTGGTAGAGTGGGTAGGCAGTCCAGAGCTCCTTTCTCTTCTCCTTGCCCATGGTAGAGAAGGGACACATAGTTAAAGGCTTGTAGAGTGCCTCTGCTCCACTGTCATCTCCTCCTCAGGAGCAGGGTGTGATAGGACCAAGGGCTGACTGCTGTGAAAATGTGTGAGCCCAGTGGCTATCCTTTCCTTTCTCCCTGCTGGGTTGGCCCTAACAGCTGATGGAGGGCAAGGCAGTTTCTTTACACTACTAGGCAACTGTAAGAGGTTTCAGGGAACTGACATCATGTCCTCCCTCTTCTCTGCTAGTCTTTATATAGGCCATTTGCCGGACCAGTTTGTTTGGAGCTTACTCTGGGAGAGAGAAATCTCAAGTAAAAGAGCTCTGGGGTGCAAAAGGTCCAAGGCCATGAAGCAGACTATAAGCAGAGACAGGRAATCACTATGCTGAATGTAGGAAAGACACTTACTGCAAGAGGCATCTGGCCAGGAGGGACATCCCCCATTGTGTCCGACATGCCATGAACTGTGCCAGCCTCCTGCCACTGTAGGTAACTAGAAGTTACTACATCRAGATGACAAGCACCTGCAATGCCTACAGATACCATAACAAAGACCCTCTCATTAGCGTCAGGCAGCTCTTTTGGCTGTGTTTGGGAAAGAGGACAGGTGGCTGGGTTTGCTTAGACACAGGACGTATGGCCACATGCTGCTCTGTAACCTCTGCTGAGATAAGGAGCTATAAAGACTCTGATTCAAGACAGAAGATGCTGGCTGATAACATTTGACAGCCTGTCTTCGATAATGAAACTCTGTCCACAAGGGCAGCTTATGAATGGTCTCATATATTCAATCATTACTATAACTTCTAGACATGAACAAGAAGCTTTTTCTTGCATCATCAACATTTAAAATGCTAAATGGTGTTAATCTGTTTTAAATATGATACACAAGTTTGAGACCTCCCCCTTCTGGCTGCACAGATTAGTACTCCAGCCCATAACTGCTTCCTGGGGAAGAGTCATGTACACATCTGCCTGGATGGTTCAGTCTCCTCCTGCATCTGCAAAAATGTCTTCAGAAAAATTGTACTCGTTTAAAACCTAATGTCACAACACTGAGAGCAGCAAGCCCAGGCTCTGGCCACAAGATCAAGCTGCAGTTCCTTTACCCTCAAGCTAGTGTATTCATCACATTAAGAAATAAAGCTACTTTCTTCTAAAGTTTGTGGTCAAGCAGCAAACTTGTACCTGGTCCAGCCATGCAAACAGGGTAAAACATCCTTGTATCATGCTTAACATGGCCCAGCCATGTAAACAGGGYGAAACATCCTTGCCCACTTGCCCCTAAATACTGTGCTTAGAGCTGGATCCCCACTTCAGTCACACATCTGCCTGTTATGTCTTCTCCTGACAGCAGACTCTGCTTTCTGCATCACCCAGTGCTCTTCATTAAATGTTGCCTCACTAATTACACACCCAGAGGTCAGGCAATGTTCCTAACAGATCAACAAATCTGCTTATGAAAGAAAGACTGCATTTCTGCAGCCTCCTCTTTAGCCCTGAGCAAAGCTCTGGGGGAGTCTGGGTGGGGACTGACCTTCTTTAGTCAACTCTTGCTCCATCAGCCCCACAGTCCATACCAATGCGGCAGCAGGGCTGTTGGCAAGRGGAGCAGCAATGTGCTGCACTCTGAAGGAGGAGGTGGATTTAATTGCTCTCTGAAATGCATTTATTGAGTTTGTAACTATTAGTCTCTGTAGAATTAGGCATTTCAGTTTCTAGTTTCATCTTTTGAAAGTATGTTGCAAGTTTCCTTTGGGAAGCAGGACTGAGAGAAGCTGGAGGTGAAGTGATCGTTCAGGCTTACCAGAGATAGTGCTGGGGAGGGTCCTGTTTCTCCATCCTGTTCCCAGTTGCTTTTCTCATATGTTTACTTGTGTTGGTCTGGCTCTTTTCCAACTCCATAGCTAGCTGCTTCAGGAGATAAAGCCTGGAAAAAAAAGCTACTAACTTTTTCTGTAGAATTAAATTGCCTGTTCAGTGAAACTCCCTGGCTAGCTCAGCATGGAGTTTGCTGAAAGCAAGCACTAGCTCAAGAGAAGCATTGGGCAGCCAGAGCTGGGGGCTGGGTGCTCTGTCAGTGGCAGCTGAACTGCAGCAGGAAATGGCACCAGAAGGATGCACTTCCACAGCATGTGCTGAGCTACTACACTATGTTGCAAAAGAGTCCATCTCTGCATGCCTCCACTCTGCTCCCTGCTGCCCATCCCTGCCCTTTCCTRTGGGCTTTCTGCTGCTAGCTGGGCTCTACCAGCTGTTGGAACTGGTTAGCCAGAGGAAAAACAATTAGGAAAAAAAGAAGGCAGGTGCTATCTTCTGGCTCAATGTGATACTCTAACATATGCAGGGAAATCTCAGGAAAAGAGAAAAAAGAAGAATTAGACACTATTAACTGTGTGGTGCAGTGATACCTGAATTTGAGCTGCCTGAACTGTAAGTCCACACAGCATCACATGAACCCTACTGCATCATTTTTGCATGCATTACAGTTAAGTTATGATGCAACTAATCCACCAAGATTAATCTGCTGAGTTACAGGTGACTGTATATGGCTATAAAGTTCTACAGATTCCCATACTGGAAGGAAGCAAGATGAATCACCCAAAAGCAGTAAATGTGTAAGGCGAAACTCTGTGAGGTACTCCTGGCAGAAATTGTTTCCTCTAAAGATTTTCCTGTATGTGGAAAAAATCCACMTGCTTTGCATAGAGGGTTGCATATGCACATTGGAAACACTCCACAATGGTATTTGACAGCCCCTGTCACAGCTTAGTGAATTAGTATGTTGCAAACAATTACTCAGTTTTGACTTTTATATGAAGGCCAGAATAGTTTCAGTGCAAGCTTCAGTTACAATTCCTCTCTGTCTCCAGTACAAACGCAGCGCATAGCTGTTCCTCAGCCCCGGAGTCAGGTGCACTGCCTGCCCTGCCAGAGACCCCCAGCCTTGGCCAAGGCACCTAGATGTTCACCTCCCAAGCTCTGTAGCTCCTCCAGCGAACTCTGGCTCTTGTTTCTCTGGGCACTGTTCTCTATGTTTGCAAACATGGATAAGAATATTTTATCCATGCAACAATAGTATTAGGAAAATAAGGCATATTTAGAGAAAAAACTGGTCAATTTCTTAAGTGTTAGTATTCAAAATGAGAAATGTCCTCCCGTGTGTAACACCAGTGGCAGCAGTGGAACAAACTTACATATTGGCGTCAGTGGCATGGGCAGCTCCTGACTCAGTATTAAGTCATACCACATGCAGGAGACAGCCTGACTCCATTTACTTCCCTGAACTAAGAATTGCTGCATACTCACTTGCCTGCAACCCTACTGCACGTTCCCATCCCTGCAACTTATCTTATCCCATTGAGGATAAGATCTTCTCCCATGCTCTGAGCCAAAACACAGCTCCTGTTTTGGCTGGACTCCTGCATTTTGTAGTAGGTAGGAAGTAGAGACCATGTCCCAAATCTGCCCGAGATTCCTTGGAGCTGTCAGCTCCTGTGTCTCCTTCACATGAGCCTGGCAAAAATGGGGATCTGACTTCCAGCTTGCATACAACTGGTAAAATGACTGCACTTAGRTTACATCTAGTGAATGATTAAGACACCTTTAGTAAATTAGTTGTATTCAGCAGGCAGGTATTCACTCGGCAGGTGACTTTTATGACTCCTGTTCTGAGGAACTATGTACAACACCAGAAACCAACTGCTTTCCCATCCCAGGTCTTTGGATTACATACTAAGCAGAGAAGACATATTGAAGACAGAAAAAGGAAAGAGAGAAGAGGAAAGAGGAAGGAGGAAGAGGAAGGGAAGGGAAGAGGAAAAGAGAGAAAGAGAGAGAGAGAGAGAAAGAAAAAGCAAGCAAGCAAGTCAGCCCACTCTTCGTTCTGCCCAGCCTTTCTTTTGCCCCAGACTTTTCTATCCCAGAGCTGGCCTTATTCTGAACAGGCATTTAAAATAGAATATAATCCTGATCATTCTGCAATAAGGAGAATTACAGACATTGTGATGTGATTGCACAAACTCCTTCTTCCCCTAAATCTCCTTCCAYTGCATGCCTCTCCAAAACTCCTCAGCAACAGGGGCTGGGTTTGGTACTCTTCCAGACTGCCCAACCTTGCTCTCCAGCCCCAGGCTCCTGCTGCCTGCTGGCACCCTGCTCACACTTTTGGTGTATTGCTCACTGCACCTGCACCTGCTTTCCCTGGAGAACCACAATTGCAGCTGCTGTTTTGGGAAAGGATTTCAACAGCATGGATGGAGTTATTGAATTGTGCTTAGAGGAAAAGGAGGGCAACAGAAGAGGACAAACCCAGAAAAAGGAGAGTATATGGTAGACTTGACTCTGAGGAGACAAGTCCTTGGCTAAAGTTTTTCAGWATCTGACTTGAAGGTGTAAAGCCCTTTGCAAGATTCAGTCCTGAGACTTAATGTCTCTATGCCAACTTGTTAGAGTAACAATACTTCCATTTTTAATGCTTGTGTCATCTCTCCATACCATGAATGACAGGCATAAGCTGTATTTTCCTGCACACTTCTAATTAAACTTCTAGATCCTCTATGTTCTAGAATAAATAAATACAATCTTAATGGTATTTACAAGAATTACTAAAATTATAGAAGATTTTCCTTCTTACCTCACATCTTTGCAAAGCAAGGGAATCTGAATAAATCATCTTTCTTTGGTACAAGTACATTCATTTGCTTGTCTTCATGATGCACTTGAAAATAGTTCTTTTAGGCGCAGAATCACCACTGGTGACTACAACTTAAGYGGATCACTGTGCCTCAGCTGAGTCACACTTAGAAATCCGCATGCTCTTAACCTGTGGAAAGGTACCTGTTCAAGGTACTTCAGTTAACAGACGCATTTGCTTCTAAACAAAACTGTGATGAAGAAAGCCTGAAAACACACCTACTTCTTTAAAAAAATTATAAAAGTTCTTTAAAAGTGTCAGGTAAAAATAGTTAAAAGACCCTCAGGAGTTTAGGGTCATTTTCAAATTCTCCATGGAGACACTTTAATGGGACACTTCCACAGTCAAATTGCCAACAGATGAAAATGTAGGGAATTATTTTTGCTGTCTGTCAGTCATTTGGCTAGATATTGATTAGACTATTATGCTTGATTTAATGTACAAAGTTTTAATATGAATTACTAAATTAAAAACAAAAAGAAATCTTCTTTTAGCCCATTAATTAAAATAATTCTTGTGTGATGCAAGGAAAAACGTGTCTGGGTTGATCAAAAGCACACTCCAATCAAGTTTATTTGATGGGACAGAGTATTTTTATCTCTTAWAAAACAGTGATAAAAAATAAAGCAGTTAATAATGTAAGTTTTAAACCAGGTTGTTAAGTTCTTTTCCATTGTTTTCAGGCAAGCCTCACCTTCCAACGCTTGATACCTGCTGATGTGCTACAAACCTTAAACTATAAAAAAAGCAGGCTTGCCTTTTCAGTAGCATTCTGTGGTACACTTATTACTTCCTCTAATAGAGTGAGAAAATGGAAGCCAAAATAGAAGTGCCAAAAAATTATCAGCTTTACACTGCAGAAAACTGAACTGAAGAAGCTCACTGGCTATTCTCAGGGCTGCATGCTAGGAGAGCTGGCAGAACTTGTTACGGTAGCATTACATTTGAATTTGATACAGCAACATAATATTTCTCTCTCACAAGTAGGAAGGTTATGTCCAGATTCTTTATCTCTTTCATTCTCATGCCTATAAGCAGACCTTTTAAGAAATACCATGCACTGTGGGAGCAAGCCTGCGTCCAAGTCAGATCACATGAAGGGGCCACATGCTGTTTTACATCAAACTGTATAGCAATGGCCCCATATATGTGCTCAGGCAAACCAAAACACAGGACTGACAATGAAGGTGCAGGCTTATTACAAACCGTAGGTCCTCTCCACGTAACTAAAAATGGAGGAGAATGCGAAGCACTTCACTGGGTATATAATTCTGTATCAGCATGGCATGGGAGCTTGATCTGGAAGGCCTTGAGGGAATGAGTTTGGAAGGTAACTAAGCCTTTTAGGCACTCCTCCCTCTCTAAAATCTAGGCCTGGGCATGAGAATGAGCTCCAACTTAATCCTCACAAATTAGCCACTACTCACGGTAAGCATCTACTTCTGATGCAAGCATCTGTAAACTGGAAAAAATCACCAGTTGTATAAACGGAAGCCAAAGCACCTTCTCCAGCAATGGGCATGTGAGTGTTTCATATTGGGGCTACACATGCTCACAGTTTAAAAAATGACAATCTTACTGTAAACACCTCTCATCTGAAAGTGTCGTAATAAGGAAATTACAAACAAATTCCTGCTGACTGGTGTGGAAATGGAGTACACTGTTGTTGCCATCATTTATCCTGGCTCTTACTCAGTGCTAAGATATCTCATTCAGCCTGTCATTACTTTATCATTCCCTTCTTGCTAACTTCTTTTTTGATTTCTTCACTTTCAGCTAAGAGTTGCAGGCACAAATATTCCCTGACTCAAGCTGACTCCTTCTAAACTAAATCTCCAAATGAAAGCACAACATAATCCCTCTGCTAATGTAATCCCTCTGCTATCAGTAATAAATACAGATTATCTTTAGCTGGTGTAGCCTGATATTATTCATAAGGTTGCTGCTACTGTTTTCTCAATTTTATAGCAATTTCAACCACAGAAAAGCTGAGACAAAAAGACAAAAATACTTTTTGCTTTGTATCCTGCAGCCACAACTACCAGTGCTCCAAACCCTTTGTTTGTAACATTGTAACATTTGTAACATTGTTATTTCCTGAAGCAGCAAGTCATGTATGAGTTACCGCCTCAGGTATCACCAACGAAGGCTGAGCTTTTAGAAGTACCATGGCAGATCACACAATACAGACTACCAGACAAGGCAAAAGAAAACATTCTATAAAGGACTGATGTTACCACGGAAATGTTACTGCAGCCCCCATGCTGATTTTGCCCTGAGACAGTCTGGCATGCCCTTCTAGAAAGGCTCTCTCCTTTCCTGTTCTTTGTTTAGAGTTGTAAATGACTGCAGTGAAACACTCAAAGTTCAGCGCCAGTTGCCTACCCAAGTCCTCTCCATGCCTTCCACTCCTTGGCAGCTGGCACTTGCAAAACACTCCTACAGCCACACAGGACTCTGGGTATGGAGATACCACGCAAAAGCTTAGTATTATTACTCRATTGCTTCATTAACGAAAGTAATTGTAGTATTGTAGTTTTTCTATTGCCCCACAAGCACCTAATGCAATAAAACAGAAAAAATATGTAGGAATAATCAGCTTAGGGAACATCATAAACATTGTTTAAGACTGTAATGTCACTGGCATGCAGACGAGAGAAACGCTTTTCCCACTGAAAAAGATAACACATCCCAGGCAAGCACAGTGGAAATTATGAATTGAGTGGGATTCAGGCAAAGATATGACTAGTCTTTAGAAGAAAATCGTTAATAATTTGTAATCAATTTTTGCAAAGTTGTCATGTAATCAGAAAAAAATCAGAAAAAAATCAGAAAAAAAGTTAGATTATATTTCTGAAAACATTCATTTCTTTTGGCAGTCTCAATGTTTTTTATGTTGTAGTTACCAAGATGAAAGATATTTGTATTCATAGCATTTTGCCTCTGTTATTCTAGGAAAAAATCTGACATCTTTAAAAAGCTTCTGTTCAGAACTGAATAGGTGTTTATACAGCTCAACAACTCCAGATGACAACCACTAAGAACAAATTGTACTAAAACAAATAAAGTTTCTATTTTAACATAGTTTAGTATATGGTTTATATTAAACAATTGATCTTTATCAGACAAGATCCCTCCAAACAGGGGGGATCCAGCTAGAAACCGTTTCAGTCAAAATGAATACACACACAGCTTAATACAAATTCTAGAGGCAGGCAGGATGTCCGAGGGCATCTCAAATGGCCCTACATCTCCATGTGTGGATACTTTCTGCTAATGGGATCAATGAACTGAGTATTGGGTCCTTGAGATTTTAGCACTGATAAAATCTTCCTCTTTGTCCAATGTCCCATAGATAGCAGTCACCTAAGATTCTGGATGGTAAAAAATATGGGAGCCAGATTAGTGGCTAAAATTCTGTGATTTAGTCCTAGCAGAAAAATGTTCCCTCAAATTCCCTCCAAGGTGAGTTGTCATTTAAGGGAGAAAAGACAYGACGAGCAGGGGCTGTATGTGCACACCCCGTATGTATATACACCATTTATTTATGATTATGCCTATTAGTGCTTTACAGCTGGCATACAATTTAAAGAAGTATGTTATAATTACCTAGCTCTGGCTTTGATTTTAATTTCCCTTCAGCCCCAAATGAAAATCACAGACTGAAACCAACTGTCACAGAAGACATGTCAGAGCTGACCTGCCAGTGCTGCTGCTCTCCCTGGGGCACCACGGGGGGGAAGGTGTCACATGCGTGGGACAACTTGGCACCACCACGCTCCCACGGGGCTAGACTCTCCTGCTGCAGCGATGGGGAGCCTGGCTGCTGTCAGAGACAACCCAGTGCACTTCTCCTTGACTTTCACTGTATTTTCAAATATACCTGGCACGATTAAGAGAATTAAAACATATCTCTAAGCTTTGAGAATGGCAAATCTGCATTGTCTGTGGAGCAGGGCACAGGGCACTAAATAGCTGGAAAATGGCAGACTTCTGCATTGCTGGCAGTGTGAACAACACTACCTCACAAACTGAGCCTTCCTCAGTGTCCCTCACCAGGATATAAGGGGACGAATAGGACACGAGATGGACCCTTTCTGTACAAGCCAGAACAACTTCCAAGGCACTGAATAYGCTAGGTGAAAATTCCCGCTATGAAAAATGTGTGTACATACGAAAATCCTTGGAGCAGGGACCTCCTATTGATTTTTAAGGCTTTCTGTGAATGGATGTGAATTCAGTTCTTCTATGATTGAAATTGTACCATGCTTATCTACACAGAAATCAATGAGACAAAATTCAGGGTGCTTCCTAAGCTGGTGCTTTTTGTGGAAAACAAATGCTTTCTTACGGACTCAAAAAGATGGGTGCCTTCTATATGCACCAGATAGAAGTTTTATGCTGCATGCTGCCCATTAGGCTAAGGGTGACGCTGTAACATCAGAGGGTCTGTAACTTCAGAGCAACTCAATTACACAACCTATTTGTACTTGTCTTCATCATTTGAAAATGACACTATTTTAAAAACTCATTTTGGTTTTGCTATAGTACTATCCCTCATCAAAACACTAAGACAATAACAATCCAAGAACAGTACAGAATCATACAGTAATTTTATTCTAAGGCTTCAGAGAAGATGGTTAGACYGTCTTCCCAAAAAAATAATGCTCAAGTGATTATGCTTTCGGTATGTCTGTTATACATTTCCTAGTAATTTTTGAACTCCTTGGTCAGTTTTCACTGACAGCAGTATAGTTCTCCACAAAATAATTAGGGCTTTGTGTGTTTCATGAAAGAAAGATGACCAAATAGAAGAGACGAATTGTAAAAGTGTCCTGACCAGGAAAGGCTGCAGCACAGTAGTCACATTTTTTTCAACATCAGAGAGTACACAGATGGGAAAAGAGGAAGTGGAAGAGCATTTCCAGTCATTGGAATGGTTTAACTAGAGTTTGCAATCAACTGTACGGTACAAACTGACAGGAAACCAACATTCATTACATCTAGTGTTCAGTGAACAAACCATTTAAACAAGAAAGAATTCTGACCTGATCAACTGAAAATTTTAATAGCATTGCTAGCTCCAAAAATCTGATTGCCTGTCAAAAAAAACTATGTTTAAATCTGTTCTCAGGTATTTATTTCTCTTTTTTAAAGGAAAATCTCCTTAATGACTTGTTAGTTTCCAGCAGTCCGTTCTCTTACGTCTTTGGCAACACACCTCATAATAAGGATCTTTCTGTCTTTATGGTTTACATTAATCAAATCTGACATCCCTTAAGGCAGGCAAGCAAGGATTTTAGCCATGATTTTTATTTACTTATCAGATAATTACTAAAAATTTGAATGAATATTTGGATTAATAGGAATGCAATTTTTACGGACATACACCTTAGAAACTGTTCAGACAAGTATTAGGAACAGTCTCTGCAAATAACATTATAGTTGGAGGTGCCAGCTGAATAATAGGAAAGGAAAAAAAACAAAAACAAAAACAAAAAAAACAGAGGCTGAAATGACTTGGCAATAGTGAGGAATGGTTCAGTGTCCTATTCATTGTGACACATTTTATTTCAACACACTGGGACGACCTAAGTGAGACTGGGCATCACAAGCGTAGAGCCCCAGCAGAGCTGGGAATCCAGAAGAGAGGTACCTGCCTGTCACTGGGAGCTGCAGCACAGCTGCAGCTGACAGGCAAGATAGGCTACATGGAGTATAGGCCCACACAAGCACAGCTAATAGAGCCAGGCCTGGGCTAGTAACTCTTCATGGTGCTGTGCTGCTTTGTATGGGTGCAACAGGCTCAGCTCACAATTAGTGTGGGGATCACTGCAACACAACCACGTGTCCAGTGTTTCTGTTTGCTTTCAAAAAGAAAATACAAATATCCAGTGATTCAGACTTGCTTCCTTCCTGACACTGGAGCTATTCTGCCGTAGACTGACATACTCACCAGCAGAGACAGTGGAGCCACAAGACACCCCTGCCAATTGACTCATCATATTCCTGTATGGATCTGGAGCATTTGCCACATTTCAGATGGTGTCTGCTATCTGTTCCCAGTTGGGATACAGCTCTGCAAAGGGATTTTCYGTTCTCAAGGCACTCCACAAAATGCTTCCAAGGTAAAGAGATCATCCTGATCATAGAAAGACACAGATTTTCTGAGTAAGAACTATGTCCATATCTGGTATTATTTGGGTTAATGAAAGTTGGTTGAGTGTCCTATTTCTATGCAATATTGTAAAACTATGTGGTGGCACTAGCACTTTAGAAGTAAACATTCTTTATGTAGCAAGAGATACAATTAAAATAGAGTCTGTTGTAATGACTCCTCATTTAATTTTGAAAGGCATCAGTTTGGGGTCCGACAGATCTTGAATTTATAAGGGAAAACTTGCATAGCAAATATGCAGCTTTGTTATTTAAAGTGTACTTACTACACTTCTACAGATAAGGTTGAAACATTTTTATAGCCATTTGTTTTCCCTGCAGGAGATCAAATCAATATTCTAATACCCAAGTACAAAATAATCACCTTAGTTTCATAATTATTTTATATATTTTTAATTATTTTTATGGTAGAGTAATAAATGTGCGAGTAGGCCAGTAAATTGTTTTGGTAACTATGTCTTCATTTTTTAAAGAAAAAGGACTAGATCTATGAGCTGAATATACCTTGACTGTTTCAAAACAAGTTCCCACTGCGTATAAAGAGAAAAATAAATGCTTTAYTGTTCAGAAAGACAGAGTTATGATCGTACAATTTGTTTATCTAGCAGAAGTTTTTGGAGAGTTACTTTTCATGCATGAAAAGATTCATCAAACCAAGGCTGCGATGGTTAGTATCAGGATTCATTTTYGAAGTGCAATTTTCCATAGGAAGCAGGCAAGGAGAGAGGTGTTCATCGGCAGAGACAGCCAGCTGTCGTAGCTGCTCAGCCCTGACCTCGGCTCACTGACCCCTCCRGGCTGTAGCCAACTTCACCTCAGCTCAGCCCAGCTCCAGGTGTGTGTCAGTGTGTCAGTTTGAGGATGGAGACTTTGGCGACACCTTCTCTAACCTCCCAGCAGCCTCTTTCTGTCTCAAGAGCAAACCCATTACTTTAAATCTTAGCTCTAAGAACAACGTGCCCCTTTGCCCACAGACCTGCCAATCCCATCCTTAGCTGGGTACCTGCTGATGATGCCAACACAAATCTTACCCGAGTAATTGTCTTGTCCAAACCCAGCTAGCTCTTTCCAGTTCTGTTCGGTACAGTTTTACCAGTAGTGATCAGTACACACTGAGTAACTACAGCTTAGGCCTGGTACTTCTTCTGCCACAGGATCTGAGTCCATGCTCTTGAGACTTTTACTTAACACCAAGTCTATGAGCAAAAAAACCAAACTATATTTAATTCGGTTTTCCATGACTGTGGACGTGGATGTGTGAATTTCTTTTTTTCTAATTGCAACCGATTCATATAAAGATGAGGAAATATGCTGTATATATTGCTGCAAAGGTAGCACAAAGATAAAAAGCATTACCTGTGGATTTGAGGCAAAATGATTTGGAAAGTTTTGAAGAACTTACGAATTGCAACAGAGACTTCATCCACCTTCGGAGGTTAAGAAATCCTTTCTTACATAAATTTCACAAACACTTGCATCAGCCAAAAAGTACTATGGAAATGATTTCTACTTTCAGACGTTGTTCTCCTTGGCTATGTAACAGAGGGACCAGGGCTGAGTTTTTAGTTTTTAAGCTGCCCCTTCTATGGGTGATTGATGCTGTAAGAGGCTAGGGCAGGAGTGCAGCATTGCCTGGGCCATTCCCAGACACGCTGCTAGCAGTGTGAGCAGGAAAGAGGCTTGTGGCCCTCTCCATCCCTCTTAAGCCCTTCCCTTTGTTATGTGAAATATTTGTAATTATATAAGGGCCAGTTCCAAGCTGTCTTACTCATTACTTAATACTGTGCCACTTAACCTAGTTGCTGGAAACCCCTCCAGGCAAACCCACATTACTTAACTTGATTATGAGCAGCAGATATATTTTTGCAGGCCTGACAGATCTCAGGAGACTCTCTCACCCAAACAGCACCAGCTTTGATCAGTGCTTTGTATTTTTTTCACTTGTTTCAATTTGTGTGTGGACCCTACCCCCAGGACTCCTTGCTGTTTGCAGGTCAGCTCTCTTCACCATAACCCACCACTGAGGGATCATAGCCGGGCAGGGGGACTCTCTGTTCACCCCTCCCAGCCGTTCCTGTGCTGGCATCCAACAGTGCTCAGATGGGGATGCCAAGGAAATAGCATGGGGTGGCCTTCGCTAAACAGTCAGGCACACACCAATGCTGCCTGAAACCACGAGTTGTCACAGGGATGTGGTGAAGACCACACTATTAGACCTTCTCCTTGGTTCTTGGTATGTTTTTCTCAATCTCAAGATACACTTGTTGCACAGTATGGTACGAAATATTTTTAAAACCATATGAGTGTATGGAGGGGTTCCTTCTGCTTCTGCTGCTGTGTGTTTCCTTGGAGAGAGCTAGCAAGTTACACAAAAATAAGTTTGTCTCTCAATAAAGCATACCTTCCTGTAAAGCTTCTCCTTAACATACTCAAAATAGCCAAATATTTATGATAACTACAAACACTAGCTGGATGAAGCCAGAAAGACACATTCGTTATATAAAGAACTGCTACATTCAGCCACTGGCAAATATCTTCCATTCTTGCAGGCATAGCCACATCTAACTCTAGGAGCAGCATGGAATGGGCAGAGTAATGAGTTTGCAGAAAACACTAAAATGTTAGGGATAACATTCAGTGCACTTTTTTAATCTGGACAGAGCGCTCAAAGGAGCTGAGGTTTCATAAACTGAGCATACAGTCAACAGCGCACTCATTTATATAAGTGCTACACTGACCAGTTTAAAGTTCATCTGAGTATCTACCCTTGTGAAGCCGCAGTGACACCTCTGACAGCAACATCTCAACATTTAAACATTTCTGCTGAAGCCTGTCAACTTAAAACTGAATATGCATGTTTGTGTTCAAAAAAAACGGGTCTAATACTCACCCTTATGCATTTTTTCCCCCAATTCAAACACATGCTTCAAACACTTGCTACTAGTAACCTGCAATGATTTTATCCAGTAGTTGGCTATTTTATCCACTAGTTTGCTACTTATGGTATTGTGCCATTTGGATGTTGTCCTTCTGCTCTTTCTATATAGACATTTTTGTCAGTGAAAATTGTTTTACCATAAAGAATGAGGCTGGGTTTTTTTAGAGCAAGTTAATGCCACATCTTAATTAGTTAGAAAGGCAGGAAGAATTCAGAAGCAAATACATATTTAAAGAGTTCATCCTTGGAATTCACGTTGAAAGACATTGGATGTTGAAAAGGAGAAAAAAAAATCAAACTTTATTTTGCATTGGTACATATCACTACGGTTAAGTATGCTAGAAGCTTTGGTTCAACTATTTAACCATCTACTTTTTTGTTTACTTCTTAAAATGGATATACTCAAAGTACATGATTTCATGGAGTCTGCTCATATGCCTGTGGATGGGTTTATCTTACAATGACTGAAGCCTTTGGAGGTTCAGATTGGACACAGGGAAAAAAATATTCTCTAGGGCAGTAACACAGCACTGGGCCAGGTTACCCAGAGAGCTATGGAGATGCAAAACCTCAGAGGTCTTCAAGGGTCTTGCAGACAAAGCCACAGCTGGTATGATCTAGTGAAGGTGATGATAGTTTTGCTTTGAGGGGGAGGTTAGACAAGATGACTTCCATAAGTTTCTTCTAAATAATATTTTTGCAATTCTATAAGCCAGATATTTGCTTTAAATTTTAGTTTTTGAATGGTACGTGAGGAGACACAGCTCTAAGTGAGCAGGAAGAAAAACAAGAAAGAAGTAAGGAAAAAAAAAAAGAAAAGAAAAAAGTGCTTTAGCATAAGCTGCAGTCCCAACTGTATTCAGCTCCCCTCACAATACTGGGAGAGGGAAATGATTGCCTTCTATCCTATAAACTTCTGCCAAAATGCAATGAGTTCACACTGTGTTCCACAAATGTAAAATGAAGACTTAAGAAATATCTATTTAGACCTTGTAGAAGTAACATAAGAAGAGCGGGCCATGGAGAAGGCTAAATTATATGATCGTTGACTTACACACATACTGCTAGTTGTAGGAGATACGTAATTCAATGTTACTCTGAATACAGAACATTTTAATCTCAGATGCTTAAGAGCCATTGGCTCTTGTTACACATGACCTTTTGGCCCTCTTAAGAAGGGTGTATCAGCCATACGACAATGCCCTGTGGATCATGGAAAAAAAATGGCTCCAGATTCTACACTGCAGATATGGGCAAACTTGGCTAACCTGAAAAGGCAGAAAGAGGCCAAGCCACTCCACTCTAGTGTGCTTCAAAAYTGGCCTAAGTTTATAGCATGAGCACAGACTACATCTGACAGATGTTTCTTGAAATTAGACAAGGCTCGGTCCCAGGACACCCTTGGATCTGCCTTCAAAACCAGTATGCTCCTGAGCAGTATACTCCTGCTCACTGCATCGGTTACTTTCAATTACAACAATCAAAAATTAGTTTCTTGGTCCCCAGTCCAAAAAACACTAAAATCAGAAATGGTTATACTCATTCATTCACATTGCTGTTAAAGCCAGTGTGCCTACTCATACATGCAAAACCTATGTATGTAATTATTTGCAAGCTTAGAGCAAATGTAAGAATTGGAGTTAATGTTTAATGTATCTCTTCATTAAATATTATGTAACATACAAATTGGGCAATGCCTGAGCAGATTGATGCAATGGAAAACTACCTAACTTTTTTCATTTTTGAGAAAATCATTTGGCAAATGGAAAAAAAATAAATGAGAACAGCTGAAAGTGCTGGGAAAAAAAAAGGTACAAAGCCTTTTTAAATTAATAGCATACAAAGAGTAGCTTCTCAAATGTTGCCTTTGTATTGTACAGGGTTCGCTTGGCAGAAGAGAATTCCTCACCCAGACTGAACATCTGAGAAGCCTAATAGTCCCCTTCTGCAGCAACCATGCTTTTGCCAGGCTTTGTAGAAATGTCCTCTTCAGTCTGGGTGGCTATAACATGAAAAACATTGTCATGTTATGTGTAATTCTCATCAGCTCTAACTGAGGGTTTAAGCTTCCGCTCCCAACATTTTTTTTCCTGGGAAACTCATTGCTGAAATCCAATTTGGCAGCACTACATTGCAGGAAATGGTCCCTAGCGATGGACTATGATATCCTCAGGTTGTCCCATCACTACTAGGGGATCATTGTTTCATTGCTCAGAAGAGCACTTGAATCCATCCCTACAATCAACAGCTGTTCCAAGAGCCACAAAACTCTGCAGTCTGCCTTCTGTCAGTCCTCTCTAAGGCACCATGTCCTTCTGGTTCATACTGTGACTTCTAGTCTCATCTGAGATCCTCCATATGCTTGCACACCACAGAAAAAGAAATAAAATCTTGCTTGTGTCATGCTTCCAGCAGTTCTCAGTAAAAGAGAAAAGAACACACTTATCCGCCTTTTCCTCCCCCTCCAAGCCTATGGACCATCAGGGATCTGCTCAGAGGTGCCAGACATTTAGGGAGTAATTGAGAGACAGTTTGCAGACTTTAGGGGATAAGACATACAACAATTTTACTATCTCAAATTAAGAGGCTCATGTAACATAAAAAGATTCCTGAATGGACACATTTAGATTTCATCTGGGGACTGGATGCACCTTTATGCATGAACAATGAAATTACGGATTTGATGCAGAAATATCCCTAATCCACATCCAGTAAGCCCTATCTGACTCATTCAATGACACCTGTTTTTAGTAAGTGGGAAGAAAACACTCTTTTCATCACATAATCTCTGCTGGAGTTAGAAAAAGGGTTCCTCCTGACTGATGTTATTTTCACATCACTTGCACTGCAATGCCTTTTGCATACTGCCAGTGCACTTCGTATTTTATAGTGATCCTTTGTTCAGCAATCACTTTTGAATTGCTATGGCCTGGCTTCTCTAATATGCTGTATTTGCTAACAGAAGTCAGGGTTTTCTTAGTCAGTCACCCAGCTCTCTTTCTTAGAGCTATCAGTAATGGAAGCACTGATCTTCTCTGGACATAGTCAGTGATCTCAGTAAATTTTCCATTGTCCATGTTACTTCTCAATTTATTGTGTTGGCAGTTTTTGAAAGGTCAGTGCAAGCTAAGACTAATTCCGGCAGTTACAACATTGCTTAATTGTGTTAATAAATGGGAGGATAACCACAAAGTAAAATACAGTTTATACATACATATATATACTCCTTAAAGAAATGGGGTTTGTCCTCATTTGAAAACGGACCAGTCACTTATCTCATGAGGAAACTGAAGGCCACAAAGAGGAAGACCCAGTAGAAAACAACAGCCAGTCCTGTGGTTCAGGCATGCATCTGGAAGGTGGGAAACACGAGTTCAAGCCCCACTCCACCGTACTCAAGACACAGAAATTTCAGCCAACCCAATCTCTGTTGATAACACTTTCAGATTTGTGCAAGTGAACTCTCCAGGGTGGGAGAAAGTAGCTGACTTCATCTGGGCAATAACAGCACTTCAGGAGGACACTTTTTGGTTCAAAATATGCTCTAAACCAAGCAGGAACCTCACATCTGCTAATTTATGTGGAAGCTGCTGGCTGCCACAGAGTTGAGCAGTTCTCCCTTTATTATGGCTCTGAAAAGCCTGAAGAGGAAAAACTCAAACCCAGACATTTCTAGAAAGAATCCATTATCTTCCTCCCATGGGTATATAGAGCACTATTAGCAGAAAGGGCTGCTTTGAAAATAGTGCTGAAGAAACTATCATCCTATGTAATTTCCTGGAGGAGCTCTACCTCTGCCAATCTTATTTCAGAGAGGTAGTTATAACATAGATGCACTCACTTTATGGGTTGCCTCCAGGGTTCTTAGGTTACAGCATTATGGATCACTGTGCCTTCAAAACAATATGTATTGGCCTCACTGTGGAAAAAAAATAGTGCTTTTAGAGGTTTCCTTTTCCGAGCGACACTCTCAGTCTCCACTCGGATCAAGAGTTAATGGGGTGGGGTCTGGGATGCAGAAGTTGCAGCTGTCACACCAAGGCAGTTCACTGGTAATACCATACAACCAAGGAGTCACATGCTCAAACTATGAAGCCCTTCATTAGCTAAACAAATTAACCATGGTTGGCGTCACTTCTTCGCCTTTACCTTCCAACATACCTGATGGAGATTTTTCATCTCCTGAGTCCACTGCTGGAGCCCATCCTGTTTCCTTCTGCTCCATGAACATAAACAGAACTTGACCTAAACAAAACAGCTCCTCCTCCAGGGAASGACATACCTTCAACCTAACATAAATTCCTGGGGAAAAAATGCTTTCCAGAGAGTCAGCCTTTCAACAGCTTGTAAGAGAAATACATGAGGCCTTAAGACCCTGTTTATGAGTTTCCAACACTAAAGACTGGAAATGCAGTATCAACACCACTGAAAGAAGACAGAGCATCTCCAAACTCCCCCAGCAAAGAGACTGCAACTGCACAGCTACCTTGCACCTTGGGAGACCACACAGAAGGAATTTTCTATCATGACGAAACAGTAAAAAACAGGCTAGGCGAGCCGTACTGGAAACATCATAGGGACTGTTGATCCTCCCATGACACACAGATGAGGGACTAGATATAGTGGTGTAGAGTCTGAGTGATGAATTTATGGCTTGATAAAAGTCACTGTCACACAGAGACAATGGAGCTACCAATGCTACTCACTAAGAAATCGCCTTTTCATCAACACTCAGAAAGTTCTCCACCTTGTAAAGCAGAACTCTTCCTGTCCTTGCTCTCACATCCTGTTCTAATAGACTTGGTTCACACCTTTCTTGCCCCCCATCACCCAAAGGCAGCAGGTTATTCACAAACGTGTTCCTGAGAAAACATTACTTTCACCTGGTGGTCTTCTAAATGCTCTCAAACTGCTCACCAGTTCAGGAAGAGGAGCAAGCTTTTCCAAAGCCAATCTCTGGGTTAAACAGCTGAAGGAACAGCTGCAAGCAGAGTAGGATCCTACTTTCTTTGTAGCCTTGCTACCTAAGTGCACAGAGCTTCTGGCCCTGGTTACTTGGCCAATTTCAGTGAAGACTAAGCCCCGGGGCTGATTAAAACTAATTCAGTGAGGTGAGGTGGAGGTCCCCAAAAGACATTACATCTTCACAGGGTGCATGTAAATGCTCTGGAAGAAACCAGAACGTCTGTTGGTTCCCTCACTGGAAGAAAGGTTACACAACGTGTTCAAGCCTTACTAGGCGCTAGGGGGTCCCTACAGGAGCTATGTAAACTACAAGAGACTAATCCAGGGGAGGATGGGCATCATGCGTAGTGCTGCTCACTGAGCAACAGGTTTAGCTACGTGTGCGTAACGCTGAACTGAACGTAACACAAATGTAAAACACAGTAGCCAAAGCTGCATTCTTGGAAGAGTAGGTCAAGAGAAGCCAGACACTTCCCACACTACAATCCAAAATAATATGTTCAGAGCACCCCCCTGATGGGTGACAGTACAGGGCAAGGTCTGCCACAGCCTCAGGGGACTGAAACTCCCAGATACGGTAAAATATCCTAACCACTAGGGTGTAGCACTCCTTAACCTCTCTTACTCCATAGTGCATTCTGGTTTTGTGAATTCAACTGCAAGATCTTTTTCATCATAAAGATCTCCCCACTTCCGAAATACTGCCAGATCAGCTCTACACACACTCTACAATACATGCTGCCAACTCACGACACTCATTGGTGCCACCCTGAAGTAGATGGTCTGTTTTGATTTCCTTTTCTTGGCATAGATTCCTGCCACTGAATCAGTCAGCTAGTGGAGGCAGCCTAGGAACTGCCAGCAGAGGATACAAGTAAGGCAACCAAAGCAGAGGTAAGTTTCTTCTATATGTGTTCACGGTCTCTTCTCTCTTACCTGTCTCCACAAAGATGTGCAGCCTTGCTTTTGCGCCGTTGCTTCTGAGAGTAGACAGCTTGTTTCCTCTCCGATCTGTAAGCCTGTCAGCTGTACGTAGATGCCTGTATTTGCTGAACCTTAGGATAGGCAGAAACTCCCTTCCAAAGGTCCCTGTTCCGACCTGCACAACGGGGAGAAAAACTGCAACTGAATGTTTCATTTTCCTCTATTTTGTTTTCTTCAGTCTGAGAACACAGGAATTAACGTCTCAGTAGTCCAACAGTGCGTGTAAATTGGCCGTTCTGCTCTTGCCGTTTCACGCACGTGTATGTTCTGTTAGTAAGACAGTAGATTCTCGTATTTATGTTTAGCCACAGATGCCGCTCTGCTGCTTCTTACCCCTTAGAGCCTGCATGAAATAAATTTTAGACTGCCTAAAGCGGAAGGGTAGATTGATGACTTACTAGAGGATTTGTAACTTAATTTCATTAAATCTCAAAAGCCTCTAAAGAACTTGCAAGGGTGTCTCTCTCTGTCCTTTTTTCCTTCTAAGTACATTTCTTATGACAATTCACTGGGCTCAATGCTTCCTTTTGACTTCACTTCATTAGATTAGAAGTGCGCGCTGCTGTTCAAGGCTCCTATTTTCAAACCTTTGCTTCTGAAGTTTAAGGGAGTAGTGGCCTGCCAAGCTAGGTCTTACTTAGCCTGCTGTATCTAATTTGAAAAGCAAGTACTTGGAAGCCCACGAGGAGTGCCAGCTAAGTTGAGTGATAATAGACTGCTCTGAGGAAAGCCTGCACTAACAACAGGAATAATTTAGCCTCCACATTGCCTCACCTAGTCTTAGTAGTGATTCAAAAACAAGCTGATATATCAGCTGAACTTCTTCAGTTTTCTTCCAAAATGAGATTCCAGGTGCAGAGAGGGTGGGGGGCATATTTTACTCCCATTGGAAGAGTAAAATAGCAGAAAGCAGTGTTGTACTAACTAAGTACGTAGAGACGTGAAGCATCCTGTTTTGACGATAAAAGTTACATATTTGGCATACAAAGGCAGTGCTGCCAAATTTAGTGATGGGTGTTTCCAAGCTATGTTTCGTTCTACTTGTCTGACAACTGAGGGGATTTGACCTCTTTAATTTTGTTATTACGCTTATGCAGTAGTCATATGCTACAAGCAGACTCTAGAAACATGTGACTGCACGAGAATCTCTGTCCTTTATTGAAGAATTGGATTCTCCACTTCCAGTGGAGCTATCAGTGAGGGTTCCAGCCTGCTTAACTTCCTAACGCGCTTTGTAATACACAAATATACAAATTTCTCTTACAAACCCTAATACCCAGCCATGCATACTGTGGCTACTATGAAGCTATTTGTATGCTGATTAGCAGGCTAGTTCATGCTTGTGACTCTTCAGCTGGTTACAAAACATGTAACAGCTGACTTCTGCCTGTCTTCCCCTCAGCASKGCACTACCTCCAGCAAACACTCCTTCCCCAACACACCGTCCCTAGGAGCTTCTGGAAACCTCACTACCTTACAGGCTTGGGTCTCACTGTTGAGCTTGCTAGAAATTCAYCAGTGACATCAAGAAGTTAATTACAGGATGTGCAGAAARCTGAACTAACATAAACACACCATGGTCATATAAGCACATCTTTTTCTTCTGAGGAAACAAAGGCCTACAAGAGCAGTAATGTCCCCAAGATGGTGAGGCAGTCTTACAAGCACCTTTCACGAGCTGAAACCTTACATCATGTTACGTATCCCTTCCATCCCACAGATCCTGTTGTTGAACACTTTTAGAGGGGCTGCCTGATCTTGAAGGTCCTTCTCTGTCTGCAGAAAGACAGTGCCTTTTCTCCTCATAGCCCTCATTCTCCCCTCAATCATGCAGACACAACATATAAGAACAGTTAAGTGCAAAGGGGCTTTTCCAGTTATGCCACAGTCCTGAGCTCCAGGGATCAATCCTCTTCGTACAGTTCTTCACACTGGAAGCAAAAATCCTATCCCACCTACTTGTAGCTGCTTGGAGGCAAGGAAGGTTGTCCTGCACTGCGTGCATTCAACATGGCAGTACTTCTCTTCCCTTCCAAACAGCTTTAGCTGGGAGTCCCACACCCAGGACCTCTCTAGGACATGCTACCTGCTCTACCCTTTTCTAGGAAGTCTTTCAGACAAAATTTGCACGCTGACAAAAATGCCGGGGAGGCACACAGGGAGCAGTGTTCCTGCTCTGATCCACTAGGTTCTAGGGGAAGAAAATAAATAAACAAASACTAAAGCCTTGAAGGAAGTCTACCATAGGTGGAGTCATCGTAAGCTGGTGCTAGATAGATGCTGCTCTGCAATATCTGGTCAGAAAATCTTCCCTGTGGCCAGCATGTAGCCCAAGAAACCCAGGAAAGGGCACAGTCTTGCCTCCACCTGCCCACAACACAGATTTATAATGAGGAGAGTCATCTCTGAGACAGAACGGATATAGTCTTGTGCCACAAACTGGCACTGATCTCACACAAACACAGTCCAGAACCCATTCCACATCCTCCTGGAGCCCCTGACTCACTCCTGACCCCACCTGGCCTGAGCTGCATAGTATCCCTCCTCCCACATGTACCTGCTTCTGTCAGACCCTGAGGGAAACACATCCTGGGGGCCTTCAGGAGACTCCCCACTTAGTGCTCTTGAATTGCACAGAAAGACCCCTTTTCTAAGGCAGGGAAAACACACGTGCATGTGCTCTTTCACACAGCCCCGAGATGTGGTGCCTCCTTATGCTGCTGTGCGTCCAAGGAATTGCCTTTTCAGCAGGATTCCCCTATACTCTGAACTCAGAGGAAATCCAGAAAAGGAAGCCTCATAACCCTGAATGCTTCATGAACGTTGTAAGTTGTGTTGCCATCTCTGTCTTTCTTTTGAAAGCATTGGTTGCACTATCAGTACCCCTCTGCCATCACTAACAGTCTGTGTTAGGTCACTGAAACCATTTCTAACTTTCCCCAACCTCCCTTTGCCAAAGCAACTGCATTAGAGTCATGGCTGCAACAAGGGCCAGCTCCAAATGTTCAGGGGACAGATGTGACCCTTGTACATTGTATGGGGACAGACACATGGCACTGGAACAGAGAGGGCCTCCTGCTATTTTTCACTTAAAGGACAAGCAATTCCCCAGGACCTGCTGAAGAGTTCTTGGGATCTGGACTTCTGAATTTTGACCCCTAGCAATGTCACACAGTCCACGACTGTGGCCAAAGGACATGCTACCCAGCTCTGACCAGAGCAAACTGAATGCCACATTTTTCCTGCCTACATTTTGAGTGTACCTCAACAGATACATGAGGAATGGAAGTCTGTTTATAACTGCAGGTCTTCGTCACAGTCATCCTTTCTAACACACCTAGACATTTTGGGCTACTGCAGGAAGAGTGGGAGAGTGCAATCACAGCAAGAGGACAGAGTTCCTCCAGCAATGTGACAGGCAGCACCAGAAATCAGTAAAACTATGGCTTTTTACCTGAACAGTGTGAGCTGCCTGAGACTACACCACCTTAGCAGTGGAGGCAGCAGCTGCTTTCCTGTCTAAAGAAACACTGTCTAAAGCAAATCTTCACTAACAACCTGTTTGCTTAATACAAGTGGCAAGGGATGCCAAACCCCTTCTTCAAACAGTAGATTCTCACAACACAAAGTAACACAAGGCCCCATGCTCTGATTTACCAAAGCTGTCCTCACAGCACAGGCAAAACCAAGGATAAGTAGTCACAGAAGTTCCTTCATAATAGGAACCCCACTCTTGCTTGCCTTGCCTGTATGGCTTGCCAAGTCTTGCTTTGGTATGAGAGCACTCATTATGGACCAAGACTACATCATTTGGCATTAATCCAATATAGATCCTCCCACACACTTACTCTCCAGAAAAGTACAACTTGCGTCAGCCTTGCACAATACAACAAACTATTACACTTGCCTCTGCTGAAGGAGATGAGACTGCTTCTTCTTAGGAGGCAGCACCTGAACACGGTGAAACTCGACTTTTCTCATTCCTTTCTCAAGCCACCACACTTCCCAGCAAGCAATGGATCCATTCATTCCATTTTCAGAAGGGCAGTTCTAGTGAGAATGACATACGTTTTCAAGCTCTGTAATGCACTAAGGGCTGAGCCTAGTCTACTGCTACCTCTCTGCCTTCCTGTGTATACGCACCTGCTTCACACAGTAGAGCTTAGGAACAAGATGGTGCTGAAACACAATTCTGACATTTCTGCTCCGCAGCAGACACAATCAAGGAGTCAATGCAGCTGAATACTGCACTCAGGCCAGCAGGTTAGCCACCCAGTGCAGTTCCAGTTTGGCCCATATGGAGTCAAATACCAGCCAACCAACACCTTAAACAGGTCTGGCTACCCACCTACACCAAAAAACAGAGGGGCATGTCAACAAGACCCTTCATGAATCTTTCACAAGACCAGTAATGTTTAACTCTCAGACAGTCCACATGCCAGCCTTGCACTACTGTCCCCAAACAGCCCACAGCCACCCTGGCCAGCTTGTTTACCTTCCAAAATAGGACAATGCAGTTCTTGGTATTTCTATTTGAGAGACACAGCATTAAAGACTGCGTGCAAAACATACCACTCAAGCAAAACTCCCCTGCTCTCATTGCCTTTTGCATCCTCCAGTTGTTTCTTCATGATCACATTAGAGGAAGCATCCAGTCTTCCCAGGAGGGAGGAGCATGGGCAAAACTGTGCTGTGCTGTCCTGGGGGAATCTTTTCGGGGACCCTTCTCACCAGCACAAGGTGCAGCAGAAGACAATAAGTTCCGTGGTACCACATTTGCCCTCCTGGCCCTTCCTCAGCTCCTCCACAATTGAGTAACGTCTTGGCTAGTTTCGCGTTCTGGCACAGAGGCCGCCTCCAAACAGACACCTCCTTCTCCACCCACCTCTGCACTGTCAAAGTTTGTAACAAAGTTCTCCTTTGGCTTCCTACAGAGTGAAATTATCAGACATCATGGGTACCCCAGTGAGGAGTACGAAGTTACGACTGAGGATGGATACATTCTTCGTGTTTTCAGAATTCCTGGTGGGAGGAACAGTCGGAATACAGGTGTGTCAGTTACAGCACATAAGGAAGGTCTAGGAGCCAGCTCTTACATGGGCACCCATCTTTCTTTCACCTTTCCACATGCAATGGCGTGTTCCACGTTTCAGTTGCAGCAAAAGCGCCTGGTCAGGAATCTGGGCTGAAATCTGAACCAAACTCAAGTCTGCACATTCAGTGTTTCTGTCCATGGCTCCACTGAAAATCATCTGGACTAACCCAGTTCTCAAAGTAAGAGTAACTACAGTTAGATCAGGATTCTCATGACCTTGTCCAACTGAATAGAGAATAGATCTAGAGTCAGATATGCTYCTCTGAATGAATTATTCTTTTTCATCCAAATACTGTTGTCTCTAGCATTTTTCAGCTGCAGACAGATGGTTTCAATTGGGGTACCTCGAAGTTGCCTTTCCAGTGCAAAAAGACATGGAAATGGCCAATTCTGTACATTCATAATCTGCTAGTTCTGACACAATAGAGTTAAACTGCTTGCATGGTACCAGGTCCTCCAAGCTTCTCAGCCCAATGTCTACGGTTAGTTCTCCCAGCTTTTTGAAGGAAAAGTTTAAAACCCTTACAAATTAAACCCTTCACTCCAATCTTAAATAGACATTAATTACTGCTCCATTATAAGAATATCTTTTTTTTTTTTCCCCAGGGCAAAAGCCTATAGTCTTCCTACAGCATGCTTTTCTAGGAGACTCTACCCACTGGATTTCTAACCTGCCCAACAACAGCCTGGCATTTATCCTAGCAGATGCTGGCTATGACGTCTGGATGGGAAACAGCCGAGGGAACACTTGGTCTTTAAAACACAAGACCCTTAAGCCTTCCCAGAAGGAGTTCTGGCAGTTCAGGTAATCTGTGGAGGGAGAATTACCCAAGACGGCAACTCCCAGGGGACTAGATTACTTCAGCCTGATGGTTTTTACCTAAAGTAGTACGAAAGCAGGGTCTGTATCAACTGAGGAGAAAAGAGAACATGACCAATGAGGATACCCACTAGTACTTACAATTGAGAGCAGTGCCTGGGGAAGAGTCTTCAGAAAATGGGAAATGAAAGGAGATGCTGAGGAAGACAGAGGCAGTACTGTGAGTACTCTCAGAATCTCTTATCTCTCACAACTGATGTCAGCTGAGAGAGAAATCTGTTTTGTAACCCATCCTAGTTAGAGCACTTACTAAATCTGCTTCCTCAAGGGCCACAGCTAACAGATAAGGCCTTTGGCAGCCTGGTAGCACAGCTGCATGCTTTCCTTTCTTTCCTCAAGTCACAACAAAGAATCCACATGAAGTGTGCAACCTTGTCTTTGAACAGGTTCTACTTGGTGCCATGAACAAAGCTGAAATCCAGTAACTCACAGTGATAGCCAATCTGTCTGTCAGCTTTTTGTGTTTCTCCTCTATAGCTTCAGTGAGATGGGTAAATACGATCTTCCAGCAGAGCTGTACTTCACCATGAATAAAACTGGACAGAAACACGTATATTATGTTGGCCACTCTGAAGGCACAGCAATAGGTAAGGTTAGAACAGCTCAGGGTTCACATCCATTCACGTTACTATGTAATCAGTAAGTGGGTCTCCCCACTGGCTCAGCCATTCTTCTTTCTTGTGGGAAGTTAACTGAACGTAGAAGCATTTTATGAGTTGAAATTTGCAAAATACATAAAACTTTTCTGAAATCAGCTTTCTTCATCAGAAATAAAGAAATGTAATAGCAAATCCAAATACAGTTCCACCTTTTAAAAAAAATATAGAGATATAAAAGCCATTATTTAACGAGTACTCCACGTATGACACTGCATGTCTTTCTTATAGTCTCGGTGATAGGAATTTTCATTAAACTTTACTTTTGTATTAAGACATACAATTATTTTCATTATGAATTGGAAGGAAAAACAACCCTCCCCCCAAAAACAGCACGCAAAATACTTAATTTCAAAGAACAGAAGACACAGAAAAAGAACCTCAAAATTACCAAGTCTCATGACTTAATGCCAATCTTACAATTTAAAGCATCATTCATGAATGGTCACATTACTGTTTAAAAACACATTGCCAGAGACTAAAAACTAGTAAGAACACTAACAACTTCCTTTCTGTTAGTACCAACCTTTAACATGAACTTATTTCATAGCCTTTAAATGCAACTAATTTTCCTTTAGTATCAGCTGAGATTTCCTGATGTTTATGGTTAATGCGTAAGATCCATGAATGGACAGTGGTTGGTAAGGAGCAACTGCCCTTTCATTACAATAAAGTACCTGGAAAAAAGAGAAGGAAATGTGGGAAAAATGTATGTTGCCACATCTCCAGATCTCTTCTTTCTTTTCCTCTTGTAAGAGCTTTTAAAGACTCTAATGTCCAAACTAACCATGTAGGCTGCCTTCAGTTATCTTTGACTTAAGTGATAAGTTGAAAACACTCAAAGCTCCCAGTATTCATGAAATTATTCTTTTACTTCATTGAGGCATAAGCATAGGTAGTGCTTTAGAGACTACAACCTGAAAAACTCATAATTTTAAGATGGTTTTCTGAACTTTAGATGGCATCTGATCTTATCATGAAAATCTGACTGATATATCACCTACAAAAATTACTCTGACAAAGTCAATGTCCAAACATGCTCTAATCCTTAGAATGAACTCTGTCTCCCAAATAAATTTCATTTCAGGACTTAGCATCAACATTTCCTTAGGCAAAACATGCAGCACAGAAAAACATGGCCAGACAGACAATGGGCTACTAATCTAGTCTCATTTCTTGCATGCTGCCTACTGATTCTTTATTTATTTATTTATGTCAATGGAAGATCTCTTTACTAACTTGGGCTGTCTCTTCTGTGTTTGCAGGGTTCATAGCATTTTCTACATACCATGAGTTGGCTCAAAGGGTCAAAGTGTTCTTTGCTCTGGGCCCAGTAGCCACATGCACACACAGTACAAGCCCTTTGATTAAGTTAACAAGTGTTCCTGAATCACTACTCAGGGTATGTCATTCTTCCTCTTAAGAGGCCCAGTGCCTGATTTGCCTTCACAGGGTTCACTCAACCTGAGCAGAAGTGTTTCCAAAGGGGTGATACGCTGATACAGAGCTCAGATATAACCCGAACCACTTGAAAAATATATCCTCAAATGCCATGGGGAAGGTACTGGAGAACAGAAAGATGGGATTTTAGCAGCAGACCCCAGTGGAGACTTGTGAAACTGGCTTGTCATAGTACTTTCACTATTACTCAACCCTGTGCCGGCTTCATGCAAGAAAAGTAAAAACAGAGTTGCAGTTACAGCCTTGGCTATCTCTAGGACTTCATATGTGTGTAAGTACTGAAGTCATTGTACTATAAAAAGAAGGATGGCTTCCTCCAGGATTGATATCCAGCAATACAAGGCAGTGGATGTATGGCGTACTCTGGCAAAGAATACATTTTAACGAGTACTGAGAGTGCAAACCATTTCAGTAATCTTAGAATACTGAGCTAAAAGTGTAGGCTATTAGACAACAGCAAATTTAGCATTAAATGTTCTTGTAACAAAAAGAAAGAAAGAAAAAAACGTGTTGTACTTTTCCCTTCCTTCAGCTAGTATTTGGCTATAGAGGAACCATGCACCAGATTGAATTTATGAAAGGACCTGTGATGCAGCTCTGTGTAAGCATGGACAAGCTTTGTGGCCATATCCTCTCTTACATAGCTGGGGGCAGCATACAAAACCTGAACACGGTAAGAATATGAAAGAACATCTTGTTAAAGCAGAGTTTAAGCAATTTCAAAATTTAGTTTGTGCACTTGATCCTATGTAGTAATCATCACACATGTAAACATATATAAAACAATATAGTTCTCAATAGACTAAGGGAATAGAAGGACATTGTATGGTTTGAGCAGTACTGAATAGTACTAAAGCTAATGATGGGACCAATAAGCAGGCACACTCAAATCACAGGGGAAAATCACAGACTGAATTCAGTCTGGAGCCTAGTTGTTTCCTTTTTAGAGCATGAGTTGAACAAATTTTGGCCATATACAGATACTGTTTAAAAAGAGCCAATGAATTATGGAGTGGGACTTCTCAGTAATATAGTTCCTACATTCCTTTCTAAGCGAACAGATGCCATGGTCCTCCAAACACTGGAACAATTAAAAAACTGGGAACAGCTGTTTCTCTGCCCACATTTCAGACTACTTGCACCAGAATTTGGTTCCAAAGTACTACCCAAAGGAGCACGTTCCCGTTTTTGCTCTGGCTCCTGCTTTGTCTTTTCAGTCCTTCCATATCTCATACGTCTATTTCTCTGGTGGTTTTGGCTCTCTTACACTCACATTATCTAAGAAGCCTCCATGCCCCATAAAACCCTACCACACTTGTAGTATCGTTATGTATGAGTAGGCACTCCATTAACAATCCTCCCACACTAATTAAACACAGTGCTGCTTACAGGCATCAGAGCTAACCTCAGCCCCTGGGAAATGGGAACTGCTTTCCCAGAGAAATTCCCTGAATTCATTTTTCCATCTGATTAGTCACTACCACAGGAGACACTCTGCAACTTCACTCTTTGTTCAGTGTCTTCCCACACAAGTTCTGCCAGCCTTGATCCACCTGGGAACTGAGGTACCATATATTCAACATCAGAGCACTGCAGAAATGGACCCCATAACTCAATCCACAACACAGAAAGTCTTTGCACTGTGCTTGAGTATAGGATGCCTATGAATAGGCTTCAAAAAGATTAGCACATCAGTCAGAGGAGACAGGAGAGACAGGAGAGTTGGCCCCACACTTACCAACATATAGATACAGCAGTGTCTTAAATCTCATTTACAGTAGGCATGGCCAGCAATGTCCATTACTGGTTATCTTTGGAGACCTAGGCACAATTTTCCTTGATCTATAACCACTTGTAATAGCACATACAGGAAACCATGAGACTCTAATGCCCAATGCAGAAGCAATTAAAGACATAGTGGCCCTTTGAAAGTGCAGAGCTAAACCATCTTTTCTGACTTAAGTCACTAACATGCTTCTCAGGGCAGGATAAGAAGCTGGAAGAGTAATCTGAGGCCTCATTAGAATATTTCCTTAATATAACTAAAAAAATTCAAGTAGAGGACAAGGCAGTCTACATGGGGGTGTTTTGTAAGCTGGCTTTCTTTGGCACCAGGAATGAACTGAAGAATAAGACAAATCTTCAAAAGACTTAGAGATATATGAGAATTCAGCATGAGGTTAGGATTCTCCTTTGAAAGGACTGGAAATGGTTGGGCATTCGGGGGCAGGTTTAGCTCAGTTGGTTAGAGCGTGGTGTTGCTAATGCCAAGGTCACGGGCTCAGTCCCCATATGGGCTACACTGAAGGTTGGACTAGATGATCTCCAGAGGTCCCTTCCAACCTTACCATTCTATTCTATTTTTTTTTTTTGTACTGTTTTTCCCAACTGTACTTGAACCACATGTTTCTACAGTGCTACCATCTTCATGGAACAGACTCCCTCTTATGGGGAAAGCTCTGCCTGCAGACATACGCCATTAACCACCTATTCTCAAGTCTGCCCTTCAATTTTCTCTTTGCTATTTCAAGAATATCTTATTAAAGAGAGATTTTTACATAGCAGCACATTACTGAGGTCTTTCACAGTTTTATTCTGTCATAACACTGGATCTCTGCATTTTTAGCATTTCTGCTTTCTCCTCAGAGTCGAATAGATGCATACGTAACTCATTCCCCAGCTGGGACGTCAGTTCAGAACATGATTCATTGGCATCAGGTATAACTATGCACTGATGTATAAACTGACTCTAACTATTGCTTTCCACTCAACTGGCAGACTAGAGGGAAGTCCAGAGATGGTGGGTCTGGGAATCTGCCCAAAATATCTTCTCACATACTGCCATGAGCACCTGCCACGGAGGGAGTGCTGTCTACCTCTGGGCAGGGCAGCTGCCTGAACCGTCCTTTTGGTATCAGGCAATGACATTTCCCTGTGGCACACCAGGCCTCTGCACGCTAGCCTCTAGTGGCTTCCAGCCTTCAACTTTATTGCTGAAGACATTTGCCTTGAAAAGCCACAAAGGAACTCGAGTACAGCGTAGGCACTTGGCAGGCACTATAGTGGAAACTTGGGCAGCCAGGCGGTAAGCCAGAGGAGGGAAGTGATCCAGGTTAAAGCTTTCCCCTAAATGACTAATTGCAGCCTGCATCAGCTCCCACAGTCAGTTAAACACGCAAATGCTTCCACTGGCATAATGAGGAAGTGGGGAACTGCACCTTCTGCTGTCACTTTACATCACTCTCAGGTCTGAGCTTGTTCTGCCTATGCTCTGAACCACACCACCCCAACAAAAAATCCCTGCACTCACAGCCTCAGAACCCAAAGCCAGCAAATGGAGACAAACCAGCAGATTTCTAGCATATCCTCGATTACTCAAAGCCTTGAAGTCAATGCATATAACCCAAGCCAGACACTGTAGGGATAACTCAAGAACAGTTTCATGATGTTCTCTTACCCTAAATKACACAGACAGCTACTCACAAATCAAACTACTTATCTGGTTTGGATAAAAGCAACAACCACCACCACTTACCTCTTAGCAGGACAGATTCCAACTTTTTTGGACAACACAGATTCAAGAAGACTACCCTTTAGTGACAGGCTAATCACACCCCACCTCTGACAGCCAAACTCCTGCAAGAAGTATGGAATCTCTGGAAATGTTACCACTACTGTGGGTAGACCAGACACAACTGACAGCCAAGAGAGAAGACGCATGAAGAGAGAGCACACAGTGCACTAGACTAGTAATAGCCCCAACAACTCCACACATTCAGGTCATCTTTCCAAAGGGAAACTTGAACATAGCCATAGGTGAAGACAGCAATCCCAAGTTTACTCAACTAAGTCAAGTAACATTTTAATAASCAAACATGCCAAAGGTGACGTCTGAGGATCAGGAGAGAAAGTTAGAAAGGAGAAAAGCAATAAAGCCATTCAGCCTATGGCCCATACTCATTACTTACGGAAACCACCAACCAGACAGGGGAAGAGGTACGAGTCAGTCACAGTCCATGTCCGGGCAGCGCGTTATATATCTCAGGGAGGAAACTGGCCCCTGAACTCTGCTTCTCAGTCTGTTAACACTTCCATTGTATCTGTTCGTGTTGCAATATTAACAGCTAATGCATGCAGACCGATTTCAAGCTTATGACTATGGTGCTAAGGAAAACATGAAGAAATACAACCAGGTAAGACAATATGGCTTTCTTGAGAACTCATCCTTGGGTTCTGGCTAAGAATAGAAACCAACCAAGAATGGAAACCCTCAGATTTTAGGACCTGTGACCTCATCTGCTACTGAGACAAAGAGAGAGTGGTCTGAGATAATCTTTCACTTGAACCTAATACTCACAGGTGTAAAAGCTTATTCACAGGCAAAGCATAGGGAGTTCCTTGTAGACAGCAAACAAAAGTTGATTTTCATCAATTTTCTCTTCCTCACTGACGCGAGCATGTGTCCCGTGTCACGACAATTTACCCGCCGTTCCCAAAAGGCAAGACCCACACTCAAGTCCCGGGACTGGAGGACTACAGAGTGGTAACTCCTCCCAAAAAATCCTCAAGGTCTGCCTTTCAGTTAAGGGAGGAAATGGATCTCTTACCTAAGCTATGAGGAGCTCTCCGATCAGCTGACAATCGTTTGATTCTTACTCTGCACATTTGACTTGCAGCACCCTGTCTGAATCAGGGCACATGACTTTTCAGGGGCAGAAAAGCTCCAAAGACATATCCAACAGTTCCACACGTGTCCACGATCCCTCAAGCTGTCTTATGGCACATTATACATGGCCAAAGTATTTCTTGCTTCTTGCTACTTACATCCCAGCATAACAGCTAAGACTTTCAGTTTCACTCCTATACCCTGAGCCAAACCCGAAGAGCATCCCAGCCTAGGTGGGGAGGGGACACACATAACAGCTCTGCAGTCCCTGCTCAGTGAACACAAATACTGCTCTCTCCAGAGCCCCACCTCTCAAGGGCATGAGCAGGACTCCTACTGCGGGACAATGTGTATCCACGCACTGCGGAGAGGCCGAGGAATAGGACAGATCGCTGCTCCTCACAGTAGACAAGGAACGGAGTAGGGAGAAATAAACACCGAGAGGGCAGGCTTGGTCCTGACTGTTTTACTGTGGTGAGGGAGGGAGGGAAGCAAAGAGATGCTTGCATAGAACCTTTCTGCTAAGAAAAGTTTCTGGAAGAGTAACAGCATTCACTTCAAGTCTCCTCCCCTCCTTCCAGTCTACTCCTCCTGTATACGAGATAGAGAAGATGAACACAGCAGTTGCTCTTTGGAGCGGTGGGCGCGACAAGTTTGCAGATCCAAAAGACATGGCAAAGCTACTTCCTCGGATCACTAATCTCATTTACCATGAGGATCTTCCTGACTGGGGACATCTAGATTTCATCTGGGGCCTTGATGCAACTAAGAAAATGTACTGGAAAATCCTTGAACTAATAAGAAAAAACCCTTAAAGCTTCTCAGAAGCAACTCGTCCTCCAGTAAAAGCCCTCAAAGACTTCATTTTAGCAATAAGAATGATTTCTGGGGAAGTGGTAAACACACACACTGGATGTTTGTATAGGGGCTTACCTACACTGGTTTATTTCTTGCACTTCTAATAGCTTTAGGTTTTCCACAGTGCTATTGTATTTAGATGACTGGTATATTCCAGAGGAGTTTGAGGAATATGGGAATAACTGCTGAAAGCATGAAAATATTTCCACAAACATCTCAGGGATCACTTAATCTGGACAGCTTTTACCTCTACAAGACTGATTTTTCTAAGCGTAAGCTCTGTTGTTCTGTTGTGTATCTTATATACTTCATAGAAGTATTATCCCACGAAAATACAAAAATGAGATTTTCTTGTTTCTCTGTTGAAGTACTGATGATTTTTGTTTAAATTAAATCATTTATCAACTTGCCAGAGAGGATAGCTTATTCTTTTCTCTTCATATTTATCAGGACTGTTGAGACAACAGTCACAAGAATCTGCATATACAACAGGTGGCTTCCAAAGCCACGGAATCCACCCTTAAAAAATTATGTCCAGCTTCGTGTTGGACACATTAAAGTATCTCCTGCCTTTTACACCCAAATATCTACCAAATAATTTTTCATGTACTCTAAGCCTGCAGAAAAAGAAACCACAGATTTTTTGTGCTCACAACTTGGCAACCGGGGAATAAGGAGATGCAGATCCCTCAGGCAAGCTGCACTCTAAGCACCACAGCACCTATCTAAGGAAGTATTCTTGATATTGGCAGTGAAATTATTGCAAGCTCTCCAAGATACCGGCTTTGATATTTAAATAACACTGTCTCTTGACCATTCTTTCTTCAAGGAATTTCCGCAGAGTGGAAAAGTAGTCAGTTATTTTTCCCTTTCAGGTCACTTGCCCAAAGAGATAGCTTCTTCATTGCCTGCACAAATGCCTCACATTACTCACCTACAGGGTGATCAGGTAGGTAAAAGAGTGCTTGTCCCCAAGTTACACCCAAAGTGCTCATTATTACAGGTCCAGACGGGTTAGCTTTGCTATCTGAGGAATCAAGATCCCTTCCAGTTGGAGCCAGTATCCAACATCACGGTGACACTCGAAAAATGCATCTGTCTTACACAATACAGGAGACATACTAACCTGTCCATGTGCCTGGTCTAGCAGCTTTTTGCAGTGCTGATTATGATATCTAGCCTCTGAACCTATGGCAACTTAAATAAAATGACCAAAATTGTCTACAAAGATAAAGATTCATTAGACCAAGGAAGCAAGCTGAAAGGAGATTTGAAAGCATTTGAAATGAGATTCTCTTTTACTGTTACATTACTAAAATTAGAAAGTGCCAGGTCTCCTTAATACATTATCTACCACTGCAGGTTTTCTTCTTCCTTTATTCTTTGCAAGGAAAGGCACTTGAAAAAATTTATTATTTTGGCATATGTACCACCTGCTACACACACTACTCTGAAAAGCATACTACAGTGTCCAGTCCTCTGGGGTTGATGCATTTGGCTCCCTCTAATAGCATTTCATACATTGATTTTTTCCCCCTTCAGCATATTATTTGCATTGGAAAGCCATTCAAGAGACTGACTTCTCTTCTGAGCTAAAAACACGTTTTAATTATTATTTCTTAATGCAATAAAGGGACCTGGGAACTGTCTTTTTTTTTTGTGTGTGTGTGTGTGTGTGTGTGTGTGTGTGTGTGTGTGATCTTCAACAACTCATTCAATCTCTTCTTGCTGTTTCTTATATTAAAMAAACAAACAAACAAACAAAACCCCTCCTTCTTTGGCAGCAATGTAGTGAGGATTAGTTAAGGTGTGCGAAACTTCTAGTAGAACGAGGAAGTGATAAGAAGCCATAATTCCCACTGACAGAACTATTTTCCAAGTCACTCCCACTGTAGGAGGAAAAATACTAAAACGAAAGATGCCAGACCCTGCACAAGTTGTTGCGGCACAGCGTTCAGTTGTCAAGCGTTATCTCCTGTAAAACAAGTAAAAGACTCACTCTAAATGATATTTTATCTTTCATTGGCTGCCAATCATGATGTGCAATTTGTTATGTTTCCAGAAATATTTCAGCTAGCTTTCAAAATTCATAGCCTTTGCAAGTCAAGCAATAAAACTGGGTGAGGAGATGGGAGGGGCAATATCTTGAACACTGTTGTAAATATTCAAGGCTTAGTAAAAGTAAATGAACTCTTTCCAGCCACATGGCCTTGGGAATACTGACAGCTCTCCAACAAACAAAACATTCAAAGCCTGCAGCAAAGAATAGATGGATTCAGACAAGGCCTTTGACAAATAACCAGCCTCCAGCAGGACTCCTGCTGCTGCTGTGCAAGACAGATTGCCAGACTGGGTAATTTCCTCATGTTCCAGAGCCCTTGATACCACTTCATCAAGCATTAGGAAGTTTTCTTTAGCATGCTTTCGATGTTGCTGAATTGTAATCTTCTTGCTATATCCAAGGGAGTCTCCCCCTCCTGAAAGAAACAGATGAAACATACTGCAATGTGACAGATATGGATCCAGTGCAAACAGCTTCCTTGAACTTGTCACCCAAATGCAAGACTCTCCTGCATCAGCTTCACTGTCATATTGTTGCTCTGAAACAAAGGTTTCAGAATGTGCTCTGTCTAATACTACTCTCACTGAAGTCAGCAGGTAGAGTCTTTTTGTCTCTGTAGTCACAATAGTGACAGCCATTCCACAGTTTCCTGGGGCTAATGTCCAAAGACAGTGCAGAGCTAAGAGCTGACTTCAAGAGCAACGTGGAGAAAACATGACTCATCTCAACTGAGCAATGCAGATACTCCTGGGTCATATTTACTTGGACAGCATTTAACAGATGAGCTTCTCCAAGGACAGAAGCAGCTTGACTCAACCCATTTCAGAGGACCAGTATCTAGTATCACCCCTCTGCTGCCAGCCTCTCAGGAAAAGCTGTAGAGTGAGCAGCTCTGAGTTAAGAGTCACCATTAATAAAGGTAAGAGATCTGCCAACATGGTGGACATCTACACAGCCTTTACCAGTAGAAGTCCAGTAGTGAAGGTCTTGGACTTTAAAGGCACTGCTGCAAAGGAGGGCAGTGGGGCTGCTGCTTTATACCAAACAAGCCTGCTGCCAGGAAGCAGCGGACCCTTGTGGGTTTTTTCTGTTTGTTTGTTTGTTTGCTTAAAAAAAACAGGGACATCAGCTAAGGCCTGTAACATATTGGTTTACCAGCTTAATAGTGGAAATACACTTATCAACTTCACCTTCTTACCTGATTCTTAACAGAAGGGTCTGCATGAGCTTCAAGCAGTAGAGAAATGACTGCCTGGTTTTTCATTTCACAAGCATAGTGAAGGGCTGTTCTACCAGACTGAAGGGAAGCAGAAGCAGATGGATCTTATTTCTATTACATCTTATGCAGACTGTAGGCAGGTATGACTATCTGTAGCCAAATTAGTCTCCCCACTAACAGCTAGATGCAAAAAAAAAAAATCTTGTCCCAATACACTACACAAAGGAAAACAGATGCATTCTCATAAGAGCACTAAGAACAAAGAATCATTCCTACTCCAGGACACAGCTGCTAAAACAGATTTGATCCCTTTAGCAAAAAGCCAATAGTTCTTTACTAATTTCAGGGGTTTTCATAATTTTTATCTCAACAACTATGTGTTACACAATACTGTTTGCTCACACTTAAGTGCTTTAGGATTTGGTTGCTGCTAGAATCAGGGTTTCTCCTTTTCTGCTTTAGGGGAAAGGAGCTCTCGACCATATTCAAGTATGCCAGTGGATACAGACACCACATGTGGCCGATCAGTGCACTCTGAAGACCAACTGAAGCCACAGAGAGTAACACTGGGCATGACCTTTGTCCACAAGTCTGCTCCAGCCCAAGAATTCATACATGGTGATAAACTCAGACACTTGTAGGAGCAGAACCTTTACAAGATTGATTTTTAATATATGTTTTAACTTAGCTGTCTTGGATTCTTTCAAGAGGACCTAGGTCAGAAAGAAACTGATAGAGTTAATGTAGACCCACAGAATCACTTCCCTCCAGAGGAAGACGCCCAGGAACAGTCCACCCAAATTTGCTAAGTTTGCAAATGTCTCACCTCAGTCACAAACACAGAACTAAAGGGCATTTCAACATACTGCCTCCTTGCTCTGAAGGAGGATCTCACAGGTTGAAAAGGCCATCACAGCAATCAAAATGTTGACAGTAAAATATAATCTTCTGTGGTAAAAGTGCGCATTCAGTACTGTCACGCCAGTTTTCACTTGCTATGTTTGGAACTGTTGTTCAGACTCCAAAGCCAAAAAAAATGCTAAGCTTGAGCAAAAAATGCATTGAGATTTCAGGAAGAATTAGTTCTGTGTACCTTGCAAAATTATATCCTAAAAGTCACTGAACCCTCCTGCTAGACAATCTGCTACATCAGAATCAATTCAGTGCCTGATACTGTCCTGAAAGCACGAATATATTGCTAATAGATTGTGATGTCCGCTTTTAGTAATATTGCATGCATAGGAGCCACATGTGCATTTGTACAAATCCACTTACAACGTCTGCAGCATTAACATCAGCACCAGCTCTCAGCAACATCTTGATTAGGTTTTCATTCTGCTTAGTCTTTGAGACCTGTTTGGTGCAAGGGGAAGAGAATAACACAGTGAGCCACTTAATCTGCATCCAGTATGAAATAGATTTTTTTTTCCCTCAATATTGTTTTTCCAGATGGAAGTGTCTGGCTTCTGTATCACCCAATTCTGTTCTTCCATCAGTTACATTCAGAGCAAAATCTCTGCTTCTTCTGCTGTTACCCATCAGTTCTTGTTTTAAGAAGAATAATCCATCTACTCCAAGGGTTCCTGCCCTGAAATACTGCCATAGGACAGGTGGAAAGGGAACAGGGAAAGGTGTAGGGTGATAGAGGTTCTGATTTCATCCAGACTCACCATGAGAAGATATCCAATGAGCATAACTGGCATGAGAATGATGATGAGCAGGTAGTCAAGGAAATTAAAACGTTTTCTCACAGCATAATGTAGACAAGTGCGCTCCTTCTAAATACAGAAGAACTCTTTGATTAGTATCAGATCCAGTGAACTGATTATATTTGATTAGTATTGACAAAACTAGATCCTTCTGTATTTTACAAGCCTTTTTTCAAGTTATCTGCTAGAAACATTCTCTGATCTGCAACAGAAACACATACATCCACCTGGCTTCCTTCAAGTAGAAGCCTGTTTAACAAACACAGGCTCATGGAGACTGGGCTCCACATGAAAGAAGTATGTGGGATCCAAAGGATTCCAAACATATATCCAAACTTGGACTTGGCTGCAGACAGAAAGAGAGCAGAGTGGAAATCCCTTGTGGCTATTACTCCAGCTCAGCAAGTTAAATCAGCAGGAAGAATCCCACAGTTCCTCCTGTTATAGAAGTACTGGCTATCGAAGCAAAGATGTGAGTTTATGGCATCTCCTGTTAAATTTCCTGCAGGTGCTACTCACTGGAGTTTGACAAACCAGGTTACTTTGTTACACTATGGCCCAAAACAAACTCAAAAGTCTTCCTGTGCAGTCTACAACTTGCCACTCTCAGCCTTGCTACTGAGCACTACAGCTGACCTCTACACCCTGGGATCAGTTCCATCTGTGAAGGGGAAGAACAGATGAGTTTCAGTTGATCAGGTGAAGTTGCAAGATTGTTGCCAATGCTGAGAATGATCTTACTGCAAAACACAGAATCTTTTCTAAAGGAATTTGAGGTATACATTAAGAGCAGTTGGTAGAGAATATGGCACTCATCTTACAAAAACATTTGTTGTTCATCTACGAAATAAACAAACACACTGGAAACAGAGCTACAAAACAGCACACAAGCATGTAGGAATATGCTGAATGTTGCCTTGGAATACAAGATGACACATTCAAATAATAGAATAGCCAGAGCAAAACAACACTGCTCATTTATCATCCATTACATTATTCCAGCTCCTGCACACCTAAGTTAGGAATGAAGACAGAACATGAATCTGCATGCTACTTTTTACTCACAACCTACAAGCAACACCCCCCCAACCAAAAACATGCTTCCTCCTTGCCTTAGGGAAAAGAGCAAACCACAGCTACTGTGGAAGGTAGGTAGGTGTTTTGTTTTGTTTTGTTGGTTGCTTGGTTGGTTTTTAAATAGGTGGTGGTGGGGAATAGACAGGAAATCAGCCCTGTTCCCCTCCTCATCCCACTCCCCATATATACACACACTATTATGTGCTCAGGTGACAGGTGCTCCTGAAACAAGATGAGCTACAGTTCTGTAACATGACAAGAGTGGGTCTGCAAAAGGAGTAGGGTTTTCATAGGGTCAACAATTCCTCAGGGATATTTTTGAGAGAGAGGAACAAGCTCTCCTTCAGACCTTCCTCTTAACCAGGGTGAGGAAAAAGACTGTGGGAAAAGAAAGTCTACAGAAGGAACAGATACAAGCTGGAGGGCAAGATGAATGCAGAGTGCTCCATATGTGAGTGGGAAGAACCTACAGGAGGCTGGGGAAAGGCAAGAGCCTCAGCATAAAGTATTACCTAAAATGGGAACACGAACAGACAGAAATTCAGGTTGGTAATGATTATTACCTTGTGTTCATTGGTATATTAGAAAAATACATGAGGAGATAAATGAAAACATAAAGGTTTACTGAGGTATGATTTGGGGGTTGGACTCGTGCCTCAGTTGGAGGCAACACTCAGGTTTGGCAGTGTTGCCAATGTTTCCATAAGCACATTCCCAAAGTCTCAAAGAGCAATCACTGCAAAGGATAGATCTGTGACCTCTTACCTTGTTTCTGAGGTTGACATCTGCATTTCTTTGTAGAAGATAGCTAACTATTCTGTTGTTACCCCGCTTGCATGCACAAATTAAGGGTGTGTCTCCACCAAATCTGTCCCGGATGTTCAGATAGTTGCTGTTGTTCTCCAGAAGGAGCTGAACTCTATTGAAATCATTATTATAAGCTGCCTGGCAAATGGGCTGAAGAGAAAAGAAAATATTCCATCAGAACAATCACTACACTAGTAAGTCAGAATGGATGGTATAGATTTCTTAGCTGCACATCCCAAGAAACTGCCAAGCACTTCTGAGAGATGTTTGTAATTCTAGGTGGTTTCCAGAAGAGGTTGGTAAGAGATACTTCTGTAGCTGCCACACAGCACCTCTCAACACAGTGCAAAAACCTGACACTGCTTTTACACAGCAGAAATGAACTTTCTATTTGTTTTGGACAATGTTTCTATAATCCAAGAAATAAATCCAGTCATAATTAGCCATAAAAAAAGAAAAAAGAAAAGGAAAATCAGCTCCTGATCTCTCAGGAGTTGGTCACTATATTAAGCAGCAGGCACTGAGAACAGAGATCTTGATTGCTCAAAGGCATGCAAGCCCATATTCATCTGAGTTTGCAGCAAGCCTTCTTTACTGCTGAACAAGAAGTACCACTCCCACCTCATCAGTTTTCAACAGGTGAAAAYTGAGCTAAAGTTAACAACAACAACAATAAAACCAGTATTTCTTCCCCAAGGAGCCTAGTGAGAATGCTTACGCATAACAGGCACCACTTCTTACAAGGATAAATCAGAAAATGCTAATTTTGAGTCCAAAAGTTAAGCTTCTTACCTAAAAAGAATACCTGCATGTATGCTCACAGCTCAGATTCTGTTTAGCCTTTGAGGCCAGCCTGCTGCTCAAGGATCCCAAGCGTCCCTGATCTAATCTGTAATTCCTTTTCTCTCCAGCAGCAGGAGCTCAAACTAAGCAGAGACTGAGAATGATGAGGGCACTATCAGTTTCTAGTAGCCTAATGGATGCAGAAAACAATAGTGGAAGGAGTCAGGCAGGCCAATAGCATTTCAAGTTCTCCAGTCAAAAGGAGAATAGGCTTTTTCTTTTCCTCCATCTTTACTAGTGAAGGTTTTCTTCACATTTTCCAGGACAGCCATTTTCTTTAAATAACTGTATTATCTGCTGTTTTTTTCCTTCCCCTCTTCCCTTTATTACATCCTCAGTATGCTAACTAAACAAGATATAGCCTGAAACCCTGAGCCCTTTCCTTGCTCCCTCCTGCTTTTAGCTATTTAATGAGACTTTTTTTTTTTTGCACTACAGGGAACTAACTTTGCGTCTATAACAAAAGTTTTCCTCCAACATCATTCTTTGCTGCTTACCCTTCTGGACAACTGCATGAGAAAAATGATGTTTCTTTTGAGAAAGTATTTATTTACACATTAGCAAGGCATTGCACCACTTCCTACTTTATTATTTCAGGCAAAATCTGCAAAGAATACATGTAATAATGTAAATTTACGCCATCTGTCTGTATTCTTTTAAGAGCCTACACATGCCATTTGCTATTATACACTCCTCCAAAACAAGAGCTCTTTTAATGATTTTGAGATTGGTTCATACATAAACTCCTTTTGATTTAAGTGACCTGGGCACCTGTGCCACCTAAACCATAGTTTACTCTAGAGCTTCCTTCTCTGTGTCATTTTGGTGTCTATTGTTGTATCTTCATTTCCAGGAAAGATAAGATCAGGTGGAACATACTTGCTCTACAGAATCTATTTGTGCCTCTGATTTCCCTACTATTCTTGCTCTTGCTCATTGGTTGGCTGTATTTAAAGATGCGGGTTTGCTGTTTGGCAGAACACTTGCTCAAATCCAAATTGTTTACTACACCACTTTCCTCTTTTTCAATCTGGTTCTTGCTGGTTTTGCAGCTCGTGTCACCAATTGATATGCTGTCATGCTTTTCTTTCTGTATTGCCTTTGAGGCTTTTACTTGCTTAGCCATTATGTCCAAGGCATCCACTGATCTTCTCACTGACCTGTACCTGTAAAGGCAGGCACACAAGTCATGCATGCTCTTTCATGCTCTGAAACTGGTTGTTCTAAGGTACAAATATCCCAGGCACAAAAAATGTAAGGAAGCAGTTCTCACCCATTTGATCAGCTATTACACTGGTTAATTGAAGCTTCTTGCTACAGAGAACAATAAAGAAAATTCAGGAACAAGGTGTAACTTCAGTAGAGACCAAAAAAGAACTGTTTTGCATATAACAAGTACTTAGAAACCAGCTCCAATTTTGCAATGCTGCTGAATAAAGTGCTTCATGCATACATAAGGGTTTCTTCTGCCATTAGCCTCAGCTTCTTCAGTACAAGCTATGGTGCATCCAAGTAAAAAGGGTAGAAGTCATTTTTCTTTATGGAGATAGATTGCACAAAAGTGCCTCATCCTAGAACCTGCTTTGCTTGCAACTTAAAAGCTGTCTAAAACAAAAAGACGCAAATACCAGCCTCAAAAGATAAACTGTACAAAAAATCCTTTCGCTACTGACTGGAAAAGATTGGATTTTTAGACGAAAATGGGTGAGGGAAATTTTAGCTCTTACCACCAAGGTAAATAGCAGTGCTGTTCATTCTCAACTTCAGTGATACTGCATTAGTGCAATGACTCAGGAGAGTCACACTGAGCCAAATGTAGTCTTTGAGTAGACCCAATAACTTCAGGTAAGTTAGCATGCCTTTTTGTTTGTTTGTTTGTTTTGTTTAAAGAGTATGTCACAGACATGTTACATAACTCAGTATGCTATTCTCTCAAAAGAGAACAAATCCTTTCTGGAGAAATTCTTTTTCTCTCATTTGGAATGCGGTGCTACAAAACATGCAGTACCTGGAACTACAGCTTGAAACCTGCACTGGCCTCTCACACTTGTAGCTTATAGACCTGCTCCTCTTTCATCTTTTTTTACCCTTATTGAATAGGGAAAGTGGATGTTTCATACTTTGATTCTGTATTTGTCAAAGAAGATATGAAAGTATGTAAACTTTCTCATTCTCTTTCAGTTGTTACTTGAGGAAAAAAAAAAGTCTGTGAATGCATGCTTTCCACACACTCCCCTAGGACCTCCCCTCCACCTTCACCTTTTTTATCTTTTGATCCTGGCAACCCTGAAGAAAGAAGGGTCCTTATTTATCTTCCTCTGAAAAATGAAACTATTTAAGCACCATTGTTTCTCCTGTCCTGGAAAATACACATTTCAGTTTTTAAACACACACACACACACACACACACACACACACACTCAGTCTCTAAAGTGCTTGCAGGTTTCTAAGATTTCTTGTTTGCAATTTTCACTTGTGCCTAAAATATTTTCACTAGCACTTTCAGTCCAGTAAACAATCAAAGACAATACAGAAACACTTCAGTCTCTACTCTGTCCCTTGCTCATCTTAGCAGAAACAAGGTTTGGGGGGCCTCCCCTCAATCAAGGGCCAATTATCCAGGAGGCAAACAGGAATCATCAATCTCCTCCAGATCAGAACCTCTTCTTATCAGCCACTTCTTGGCTTCTTACTAATGTACTGATACAGAATGTAAGATCTGTTTATACAATTTCCAAGTCTAGACTACAAGACAATTTTCTTCTCTACAAATAGAAAAACATGAGCTGTCAGGAAGTATGACAATACTTCTACACAACTGATTTTCTTTATGAACTATGCTCAATGTGATTCAAATTAGGACCTAGTAGTTTACTTTGATCCAGATGAATGGCCACATCTGAATTTCTCTATCTGTTTTCGGAGTTTCTTGCATCTCCTTCTGCTTGGCTTGGTTGAGGTAGTGCTCAAGTAACAGATTTTCACTAAATTCTGCTTGACTTGAGAGAAAAGTTCAAGGAATGACACTGGAGACAAAGCACCTAGCCATCAGAAAAGAGGCTGAGTTAAAGTTGGTCTTGGAACTGATAGCCATTTCAGATACCTCTTCCTTTGAGAACTGCAAAGGACTGATGAAGTTATGTAAGAATTTTGCAGTTGTTTAGACAAAACAGAATCCCTTCATAAAGCGCAGACACTCCCAACCACTCCAGTCTCTTCCTATACTCTAAAATTCATTCAAAGGCATTCTACAAACTAGACAGGAAAGTCTAAATCAAGCTTGGTAAGTTCAGAAATGCACCAGCATCCATACTGTTCAGCAAACAGAACTCACCGCTTTGTTATTTAAAATACTGTAGATTTCTATCCCATATAAAAGAACTCTACCCAGAAAATTACACCTCATTCAAAAACTCTACAAGAAGAAAACTAATGAATATGAGATTATTAATTATCAATTATTAAGTATCACAGATATGGAGAATATTTAAATATTTCCTAATTAAACATCACCTTAATTAAACTAAATGACACTATTTGAGTGTAGAATAACAACTCAGAGAAGTAGATCTGGGGAGAAGAAACAATTCTTTTTAGAATGAAATGCAGTCTAACCAGTCCATCGGCTCATGAATACAGAAATTCAACCTCCCTGTAACACTGAAAGAGGATAAAATACTTGATTTCATCGAATACTCTTAAAAATAGAAGAGTGGCTTTCAGTATAGAAATGTAACCTTTTAAAGGACCAGCTACATAATACTATCTTTAGAAAGAGCAAAAGCAGTGCTATCCCCTGTGTTCACAATCTAAAAGGTCTAAAATCCTCATTTGCTATTGGAAAGTTTGTAAAATAATGAATATGTCTTCAGCAGCACTTATGCTAAAATGCAGAGGCACGTTAAATGGATCAGGGTCTGGGGACAATCTCATAAAGACGAGAGAGGAGAAAAAAAAAAGAAAAGAAAAACCACGTTCCTGAAACAAACATGGCAGGGACACTTGCTTCCTTAGGCAACAGCTTTGTTATCTGTATTCATTGTAAACCAAGGAGTTCACTTGTAGTTCTTAATTATACACGCACAGAGCTCAGAACTACTCTGATCTCAACAAAGAACAACAGAAAATGCTTATCTAACCGATACCTTTTTCTGTGAAGTCACAATAATTACATCAGTTACTGCCTTTTTTAACTGCTGCAACAGTATTTTTGTCATTTTGTAATAGCCAAAATACAGTATTTCTAGAGAAAAAGAACTTTCTAATTTTTATAAGTCTGTATATGGGAGGCTGGAAAGGGAATAAACCAAAGCAAGTGTATTTCCATACCTTTAATAGCTTCAAATGTGGTGCAGAAAATGGTCACATACCTCTGAATAGAGTATCCCCATGCCTATTCTTCAATGCTTGAGTTCCTTCTTGTTTATCAGCCCACAAGTTAGCCTTACTTTGAAATGCTATTGAGCTCGTTTATATCTGGTTAATATTTAATTTAAAACATAAGTAGCAACTGTTTTTAAGCTACACTTGCTTTAAGTGCTTTCTACTTGGTAGCATGAAAGAATTGTCTTCAGAAGCCCAACCCAGTGAGGCAAATTTGAGAGCAGCAGCTTACAGGAGACTGACAGAACAAGTTACAACAGACAGAAGCATTTTCCTTTGTGATTTTTGCAACAACCTCCGGTTGCCTAAAAGGAAAGTAGCCAAACAGTGAGAAACAGATTTCATAAGTGAAAAAAGGGGGGCAGGGGAAATAAGTATGAGGACTAAAATTGAAAATAAGCAACTAAGAATGATAGCTAGTTTGTTACCCAAGCTGTAAGAATAGAGCTTCATCTATGTCTGACTTAAATATACCCTAACTCCTGTGCAAGAATACCTCAGACGCCTACAGGGAAAAGGAATCAGATCCCACACCTTCAATGAGAGTTCTCAGTGTAATTAGTTTCAGTCTCTTATTAAATAGGCTAGCCCTTTTCATCATCTTTTGCTCTCTCTCCTCCTCCTAGCTGTGCCCAAATAATGAACATGATTCTTCTTAGGCTGCTAATTTTACACACTTGTCCACTACAGTGTATCTTCTTTAGGAAGAGATCATTCTTGATGACTCTGCTCCATTCAAGTATTTATCGCTCTGAGGATAAGATGCTGTGCCATGTTCAGTCAGTCCTTTTGTGTAGGACATGCATATTCCAGGGATCTGTGGTGAAACCCACTGACATCTCCTTTACATCTAGCATCCTTTTAAACAAGCATTAAAACAAATGTATGTAACTGCTCATCTTAGATCCAAGCCTTCCACCTTCTATTACTTTTGTTTCTCTTAAATTTATATTTATTTTCTTGAAGGGGGGGAACATGCAATTACTCAACAATGATTCTACTCTTCTCTGATTAAAGCAGGATAGCTCACTTGACTCTAGTGCTGCGCTGCTGGCACCAGTTCTAACTCTTTCAGTGGCTGTTTACCAGAAGAAAAGTAGGTTGGCTTGTAACAGAAACCAACACTACACTTACCTGTGACAAACCTCACTAGGATCCTGACACTAAGTGTATCAGCTTTCCATACAGCACCACACCATTACTGACCTGCCTTGGTCCCCTCTAACACTGCACCTCTGGACACCTGATGGATGAGCCAGGCCATCCATGTCTCCAACACAACAAGATTTGTATGATCTAGATAAGTTACACAGCCATTAAATGCTCAAGCCTGTACAGATTTAATTAGTGTTTGCCAAATTAACTAATAAGCAGCTAGGTTGGATGGAGCAATAATGGCAAAACTGACTTTGAGGGAGCCTCAGGCTGCTTCAGGGCTGGTCTATCCCTCTCTTTCTCTTGCTGAAAACCACACGTTTCCTCAGAGGAAATTAAAAATAGCTTGAAGTTGGGAGCCACCACATCATGAGATGTGTGTGCATATGTGTGCTTGTCTATGGCTGAGATTTAATAAGCTTCATGAAGGAGGTGAGGGGTTGCCTGGTCAATCCCAGGTGCAATGCTCTGGATGATCAGTAAATTCTCTTCCTTTTCCACCTGATGCTAACATGGTTGCTCCTGGGGCACTTCTGTAACAGCACATGCTGTGGCTAAGCCACTGGCGCCAGCAGCTCAGCAGCTCTTGTGAACACCTCCAGTGCATGACCAAGCTCCTAATCTATCTTCATACTAGTTTTCATGTGTCATGCCTTCATTCCAAAAGGTTGTTGGCAGTTACCATTATGTAGAGACGATATCACCAGGACAGAAAGCAGATGGAGAAGGTGAAAGAAGAAATGGTGTGACCTGGACATACAGTAACTGAAGAGCCTTAGGCTCCATAAGCTCTTTCTGCTCTGTTTTGTACTACACGCTCATCACTACACGTTGAAAGTATATCTTCAAGGTGCACTGAGCAACATGGTTAACATCTCTCAAATGCTGGTGTACCCTCTTTCTTGAAGAGAAGGATGACTTTTGGTATGGAATTTCTTTACTACTCACCTGGCTCTAAATAGGTGTTGGATACATCAAGGGCAGAAAAACACACTTTGTGCTGAGAAAAAAAAAGCAGTTAGACTGATAGGAGGACTAGAATAGTTGGTGGTTCCCAGAAAATCCACTCCTTAAAGCTCAGGATAGTTTCAAGAAAGCTCTTCCACAAAGGGGAGCTTTTTTGTCAGTGGAGGCAGTTGTAGCGCTAAAGCTGTTTATTGACTACATCTGCGGAGTTTACTGCATTTGATAACTTCCCCAATGCCCGTAAGCACTATATGTAGGACACAGACACGTGTCCACTTCACAGTGTATGCTAAGGAGAGAATACAGAAGGAAATGCTGCTTAACATCTGTCTTTCTCTTTTGTGCCACTCTTTTAGGATTCCTCATTTATAAAGGCTGACCCTGGCCTGCTCAAGATAATATTCCCCAGAATGAGCTCCCTAGCAGTTCTGCACAATAGGTAATACAGCAGTCCTGTACAAGTGAGTGGGACTATGTATTTACCTGCACAGAGTTGCTGACATGCGTAAGCATTTGCAGGATTAGTGTTATATTATTGATACCTCTCCATTTAAAAGTCCAGTAGCATGTTGACTGAGCGATACCTCAACAGACCGATGTAACTGCTAAACTATACTCTTTCCCACATATGCCTGCTAAAATAGCAGATAATTATCTGGCAAACGTAGATAGAAAATACAGGAGAATCACTGAAAGTGGTAGGGAAGAGGAACAGACTTCAAAAACAAAAGGAAAAGCATGCACAGAGCAGCTTCTAAAATGAATGCTATTTTTGAGTTTTATAGCATTTGTTTGGTCTTTCTCCAACGAATGAGTGTCTGAGAAAGGTAAAAATTACTGCATTTGCCAAGCCTTGTAGAAATGTCTTCTTCAGTCTGAGTCACTATAACATGCAAAACATTGGCATGGTATGCGTAACTCTCATCAGCTCTACTAAGCTTTTAAGCTTCTGCTCCCACATTTTTTTCCTGGAAAACTCACTATAGTATGAACCCTAAAATTCAATCTGTCAGTGTCACATAGCAGGGAACCTTACAAGCTCCTTACCTTACAGGCTTGTGTCTCACTGTTGAGTTTACTAGAAATTCACCAGTGACATCAAGAAGTTACTTGCAGGATGTGCAGAAAGCTGAACTAACATGAACACACCATGTTTTTTTTATTCCGAGGAAACGAAGCCTACAAGAGCAGTAAGGTCCCCAAGATGGTGAGGCAGTCTTACAAGCACCCTTCACGAGCTGAAATCTTACATCGTGTTACACATCCCTTCCATCCCACTGATCCTGTTCTTGCACATTTTTAGGAGCTGCCTGACCTTAAAGATCCTTCTCCATCTGCAGGAGGAGAGTGCCTATTCTCCTCATAGCCTTCATTCTCCCCTCACTCATGTAGACACAGTGTACAGTAACTGTTATGGTTTAATAAAAGTCATTGTCACACAGAGACAATGGAGCTGCCAATGCTACTCACTAAGAAATCGCCTTTTCATCAACACTCAGAAAGTTCTCCACCTTGTAAAGCAGAACTCTTCCTGTCCTTGCTCTCACATCCTGTTCTAATAGACTTGGTTCACACCTTTCTTGCCCCCCATCACCCAAAGGCAGCAGGTTATTCACAAACGTGTTCCTGAGAAAACATTACTTTCACCTGGTGGTCTTCTAAATGCTCTCAAACTGCTCACCAGTTCAGGAAGAGGAGCAAGCTTTTCCAAAGYCAATCTCTGGGTTAAACAGCTGAAGGAACAGCTGCAAGCAGAGTAGGATCCTACTTTCTTTGTAGCCTTGCTACCTAAGTGCACAGAGCTTCTGGCCCTGGTTACTTGGCCAATTTCAGTGAAGACTAAGCCCCGGGGCTGATTAAAACTAATTCAGTGAGGTGAGGTGGAGGTCCCCAAAAGACATTACATCTTCACAGGGTGCATGTAAATGCTCTGGAAGAAACCAGAACGTCTGTTGGTTCCCTCACTGGAAGAAAGGTTACACAACGTGTTCAAGCCTTACTAGGCGCTAGGGGGTCCCTACAAGAGCTATGTAAACTACAAGAGACTAATCCAGGGGAGRATGGGCATCATGCGTAGTGCTGCTCACTGAGCAACAGGTTTAGCTACGTGTGCGTAASGCTGAACTGAACGTAACACAAATGTAAAACACAGTAGCCAAAGCTGCATTCTTGGAAGAGTAGGTCAAGAGAAGCCAGACACTTCCCACACTACAATCCAAAATAATATGTTCAGAGCACCCCCCTGATGGGTGACAGTACAGGGCAAGGTCTGCCACAGCCTCAGGGGACTGAAACTCCCAGATACGGTAAAATATCCTAACCACTAGGGTGTAGCACTCCTTAACCTCTCTTACTCCATAGTGCATTCTGGTTTTGTGAATTCAACTGCAAGATCTTTTTCATCATAAAGATTTCCCCACTTCTGAAATACTGCCAGATCAGCTCTACACACACTCTACAATACATGCTGCCAACTCACGACACTCATTGGTGCCACCCTGAAGTAGTTGGTCTGTTTTGATTTCCTTTTCTTGGCATAGATTCCTGCCACTGAATCAGTCAGCTAGTGGAGGCAGCCTAGGAACTGCCAGCAGAGGATACAAGTAAGGCAACCAAAGCAGAGGTAAGTTTCTTCTAAATGTGTTCACGGTCTCTTCTCTCTTACCTGTCTCCACAAAGATGTGCAGCCTTGCTTTTGCGCCGTTGCTTCTGAGAGTAGACAGCTTGTTTCCTCTCCGATCTGTAAGCCTGTCAGCTGTACGTAGATGCCTGTATTTGCTGAACCTTAGGATAGGCAGAAACTCCCTTCCAAAGGTCCCTGTTCCGACCTGCACAACGGGGAGAAAAACTGCAACTGAATGTTTCATTTTCCTCTATTTTGTTTTCTTCAGTCTGAGAACACAGGAATTAACGTCTCAGTAGTCCAACAGTGCGTGTAAATTGGCCGTTCTGCTCTTGCCGTTTCACGCACGTGTATGTTCTGTTAGTAAGACAGTAGATTCTCGTATTTATGTTTAGCCACAGATGCCGCTCTGCTGCTTCTTACCCCTTAGAGCCTGCATGAAATAAATTTTAGACTGCCTAAAGCGGAAGGGTAGATTGATGACTTACTAGAGGATTTGTAACTTAATTTCATTAAATCTCAAAAGCCTCTAAAGAACTTGCAAGGGTGTCTCTCTCTGTCCTTTTTTCCTTCTAAGTACATTTCTTATGACAATTCACTGGGCTCAATGCTTCCTTTTGACTTCACTTCATTAGATTAGAAGTGTGCRCTGCTGTTCAAGGCTCCTATTTTCAAACCTTTGCTTCTGAAGTTTAACGGAGTAGTGGCCTGCCAAGCTAGGTCTTACTTAGCCTGCTGTATCTAATTTGAAAAGCAAGTACTTGGAAGCCCACGAGGAGTGCCAGCTAAGTTGAGTGATAATAGACTGCTCTGAGGAAAGCCTGCACTAACAACAGGAATAATTTAGCCTCCACATTGCCTAGTCTTAGTAGTGATTCAAAAACAAGCTGATATATCAGCTGAACTTCTTCAGTTTCCTTCCAAAATGAGATTCCAGGTGCAGAGAGGGTGGGGGGGCATAKTTTACTCCCATTGGAAGAGTAAAATAGCAGAAAGCAGTGTTGTACTAACTAAGTACGTAGAGCCGTGAAGCATCCTGTTTTGATGATAAAAGTTACATATTTGGCATACAAAGGCAGTGCTGCCAAATTTAGTGATGGGTGTTTCCAAGCTATGTTTCGTTCTACTTGTCTGACAACTGAGGGG
>NW_028187122.1:2590743-2639948 GCF_003343005.1 Rhea americana
TAAGAACAGTTAAGTGCAAAGGGGCTTTTCCAGTTATGCCACAGTCCTGAGCTCCAGGGATCAATCCTCTTCGTACAGTTCTTCACACTGGAAGCAAAAATCCTATCCTGCCTACCTGTAGCTGCTTGGAGGCAAGGAAGGTTGTCCTGCACTGAGCGTGTTCAACATGGCAGTACTTCTCTTCCCTTCCAAACAGCTTTAGCTGGGAGTCCCACATCCAGGACCTCTCTAGGACATGCTACCTGCTCTTCCCTTTTCTAGGAAGTCTTTCAGACAAAATTTGCACGCTGACAAAAATGCCGGGGAGGCACACAGGGAGCAGTGTTCCCGCTCTGATAAACTAGGTTCTAGGGGAAGAAAATAAATAAACAAAGACTAAAGCCTTGAAGGAAGTCTACCATAGGTCGAGTCATCGTACACTTGTGCTAGATAGACGTTGCTCTACAATTTCTGCTCTGAAAAAATCTGTTCAGAAATTTCTGGTCACTTCAAGTACCTGTTTCTGTCAGACCCTGAGGGAAACACATCCTGGGGGCCTTCAGGAGACTCCCCACTTAGTGCTCTTGAATTGCACAGAAAGACCCCTTTTCTAAGGCAGGGAAAACACACGTGCATGTGCTCTTTCACACAGCCCCGAGATGTGGTGCCTCCTTATGCTGCTGTGCGTCCAAGGAATTGCCTTTTCAGCAGGATTCCCCTAYACTCTGAACTCAGAGGAAATCCAGAAAAGGAAGCCTCGTAACCCCGAATGCTTCATGAACGTTGTAAGTTGTGTTGCTGCTTGTTTCCCTGCCTACATTTGGAGTGAACCCCATCAGAAGCCTGGGCTATGTTTATAACCGCAAGTTGTCATCACACAGTCACCCTTCCTAGCATGCCTCGACATTCTGGGCTACTGCAGGAAGAGTGGGAGAGTGCAACCACAGCAAGAGGACAGAGTTCCTCCAGCAACGTGACAGGCAGCTCCAGAAATTAGTGAAACTACAGCTTTTTACCTGAACAGTGTGAGCTGCCTGAGAGACCACCACCTTAGCAGTGGAGGCAGCAGCTGCTTTCTTGTCTAAAGGGAAGCAAACCTTTGCTAAAAACTGGAATGTGCTGAAACGCAATTCTGACATTTCTGCTCCGCAGCAGACACAATCAAGGAGCCAATGCAGCTGAATACTGCACTCAGGCCAGCAGGTTAGCCACCCAGTGCAGTTCCAGTTTGGCCCATATGGAGTCAAATACTAGCCAACTAACACCTAAACATGTCTGGCTACCCACCTACACCAAAAAACAGAGGGGCATGTCAACAAGACCCTTCATGAATCTTTCACAAAACCAGTAATGTTTAACTCTCAGACAGTCCACATGCCAGCCTTGCACTACTGTCCCCAAACAGCCCACAGCCACCCTGGCCAGCTTGTTTACCTTCCAAAATAGGACAATGCAGTTCTTGGTATTTCTATTTGAGAGACACAGCATTAAAGACCACATATTAAAGACCACACACAAAACACATCACCCTGCTCTGATTGCTTTTTGCAGTCTTCCCAGGAGGGAGGAGCATGGGCAAAACTGTGCTGTGCTGTCCTGGGGGAATCTTTTCGGGGACCCTTCTCACCAGCACAAGGTGCAGCAGAAGACAATAAGTTCCGTGGTACCACATTTGCCCTCCTGGCCCTTCCTCAGCTCCTCCACAATTGAGTAACRTCTTGGCTAGTTTCGCGTTCTGGCACAGAGGCCGCCTCCAAACAGACACCTCCTTCTCCACCCACCTCTGCACTGTCAAAGTTTGTAACAAAGTTCTCCTTTGGCTTCCTACAGAGTGAAATTATCAGACATCATGGGTACCCCAGTGAGGAGTACGAAGTTACGACTGAGGATGGATACATTCTTCGTGTTTTCAGAATTCCTGGTGGGAGGAACAGTCGGAATACAGGTGTGTCAGTTACAGCACATAAGGAAGGTCTAGGAGCCAGCTCTTACATGGGCACCCATCTTTCTTTCACCTTTCCACGTGCAATGGCGTGTTCCACGTTTCAGTTGCAGCAAAAGTGCCTGGTCAGGAATCTGGGCTGAAATCTGAACCAAACTCAAGTCTGCACATTCAGTGTCTCTGTTTAGATTTCAAATTCTTATGACTGTTTTCCATAATTCCATTTCTTTCCTATTATAGAAGGTATAATTGCTGGCAGTCTGGAAAGTGTTCTTGTCTTTAGCCTCCTAAACAACGCAGATTTTTAAAAACGGCTTTTTTGTTATGCTGAATGAGAGAGTTCCTGCCAATGTCTCTGACTGAACATTGAAATAGAGATTTCTTGCCTTATGAGGGATAGAAAACATACTGTTAAGGAATCTGAGTATTCTGAATCACCCCATTGGTGACAGATTCTTGATATAATGAAAATTTGTACCAGGAATTCAAGGCTGCAAATCCTGGATACTGATACTTTGTTTGCTGCTCTTCCTTTTTTTGTCTTGGTAAGCTTATTCTATCTTCAGTCTTTCACCTCTACCGATTGGTGGTAGAAACCAAGAGATCTCTAGGTTGGTTTCTCAGTGCAGAAGGACGTGGGGACTGGCCAATTCAAAACATTCTTCATTTGGTAGTACTCACATGAAACAATGAGATTGCGTGCGTGGAACCCAATCTTCCAGGCATCTTAGCCCCAAAACCCACGGTCAACATCCATAAGCTTACTGAAGGAAGGGTTAAAAAATCCTCCCAAACCAAACTCTGCACCCCAGTTTTAACTAAAAATAACCTATTTCTACAGGATAAGTGCACTCTTTTCTTTTTCAGGGAAAAAGACTGTAGTCTTTCTACACCACGGTATTGTAGGAGATTCTATTCACTGGATTTCTAATCTGCCCAACAACAGCCTGGCATTTATCCTAGCAGATGCTGGCTATGACGTCTGGATGGGAAACAGCCGAGGGAACACTTGGTCTTTAAAACACAAAACCCTTAGACTGTGCCAGAAAGAGTTCTGGCAGTTCAGGTATTCTGTGGAGTTACTGACTTCTGTGCAATTATTGACGAAAGCAACTTTCAGGGGACTAGCAAGCTTGGGGAATTAATATTGGGGTGTAGAACCCTTCCTCTTCAGGCTACTCGTTTTCATATTACCTGATTTCAAGTGGAACATACAACATTCAAGGGGACTGAAGCAAATCACCTCCCTGGATGCAGCCACTCAGGCCGTATCACAAGGGTCAGGGGGAAGGGCTTGGCTGGGTTATCTGGACAGCTTCTTCTGGAGCCAGTACACACAGAAGTAAAGCTGGAAACACTCTAGTCACCCACCACCTTTGTCCATACACAGCGCTGGATTCTTTGGGTGAAACACCTCCAAAGTTGGGAGGCATCTGTAATCTTTGTCTCCCACCAAAATCCATCACCCCAGTGCAGACAGGAGAGCAGGCTGTTCAGCTTGGTATAGAAATCTGTGATCTCTCACAGCTGAACTCAACCAAGAGAGAAATAATTAAACTGAGAAATAAATGACTAAATCTACTTCCCCAAGGGCCACAGCTAACAGACAAAACTGGTACTTCCTCAGCAGAGAGCCCAGGCAGACTGCTAGCACAGCTGCATGCCTCTATCCCTTTCCCCACTCACAACAAAGAATCCAGATGGAGTGTGTATTCTCATCTTTGAATGGTTTCTGCTCAGTGCTATGAAGAAAATCAGCATTCAGAAATTCATGCTGTGATAGCCAACCTTTCCATTTATCACGTTTTTGTGTTTTTCCCCTGTAGCTTTGATGAGATAGGTAAATACGATCTTCCAGCAGAGCTGTACTTCACCATGAATAAAACTGGACAGAAGCAAATATATTACGTTGGCCACTCAGAGGCTTCAACGGCAGGTAATGTTAGGACTACATGAGTACAAAACAATTAATGTCACAACCTGATTGCAATACACCTCCTTCTGTCAGGTGTCTTTCTCTTAGAAGTTATTAAAGGGAGAAGTAGAGAAGTTCTTTCTGACCTGACATTTGCAAAATACGGGAAACTTTTCTAAAACTGTTCTGTTTATCTGAAACACRGAAATAAAAGAGAAGATCCAGAAATGCTTCTAACTTCTGTAAGTAAGGATTACGAATACATAAAAGCTATTATTTACCAAGCATCCTGTACTACAGTTTGCCAAGTATCCTTATTACAGTCTAGCCATTTACTTCTATTTTATCATAGTTTTGCAGCTTTGGATATTTTTCTTAAAGTTTCGGCAACAGTAAGCTTTTAGGAAGCTCAGTTTTTAAGACAGATATACCTAATCCTCATAGAGTAGATGTAAATACTAAAAACGGTAGTCCATAAAACAGTTCAAAAACAGTCATAAACTGTTAGAAGAAAAAGAAAGAAAGAACCTAATTGTTACTAAGTCTCATGACTTAATCTCAGTTAAAACATAACTGATGAATGACTATAACTGGCCACACTACTGTATAAAAACAAACTATCAGACACCGGAAAAGAGAAAAGAAACATCAATACTAAAAACTTCCCTGCTATTAGCACCTATGTACCAGCATCAACTCACTTATGAATGCAACCTACTTACATTTAGCATCAGTTGACAGTTCCTGATGTTTCTGGTTTATGCCTAAGATCCCTGAATGGGTACTGGTTTTATCCAATGGGCCATGGTATGCTATATCCATTTAACAACACTAAAATCAGACTAGAGAAGAAAATGGGGGGAAGTAACATGGGGCCATATGCTTAGACTATTATTTTCCTTTCCACTCATAAAGGTCGTCTGGCAAAACAAACAATGTAGGCAAAGACATAATCCTCTTTGTTTTTAGGTACCTGAGTTTTAGAAAATCAGTTAAAATTGTCACCAAATCCATCAGTGGAGAAATCTGGATGTATTCAGGAAGCAGGATGAGATGCATCCTCTCTAGTCTCTCTTCCCTTCTTCCCCAAATTCTTCCTTTATTTGTGCGTTCACTCACCCTTCTAAGTTTGCACTTACTTACAAGTCAAACACTTGTTCTTAACCTCTCAGCCTTCAGATAATTATTGTACTACTGCATGCCAGCATGAATATATAGTCTTTTAGAGACTACCAACTGAAAAACTCTATTTTATTAGAGTTTTGGGAACTTTAGAAGGAACCTGAATTAAGAAAATCCGATTAATATATCTTTTCCTGAAAAATGGCCTTAACACAAAATTGTCAGTTCTGAGAAAGTGAAAGTCTAGACATACTCTAATAAAGCTGCATCTTTAGAATGAACTCAGCTTCCCAAGTAAAGTGTCAAGCATCAAACACTTTCTGGTAAAATATGCAGCGCAAACAACAGACAATGAACTGCTAATCTATCTGACTTCTTGTTTGCTGCCTACTGCTTTTTCAATTATTTTGTCTGTGGAAGATCTCTTCACTAACTCAGGTTCTCTCTTCTGTGTTTGCAGGCTTCATAGCATTTTCTACTTATCCTGAGTTGGCTCAAAGGATCAAAGTGTTCTTTGCTTTAGGACCAGTGGTCACAATTACACATGCTTCCAGTGCTCTGATAATACTTACACGAATTCCTCAACCACTTCTCAGGGTATGCTATTCTTCCTTCTAAAGGACCTAATTGTCTGCTTTGTCTCTACTGGATTCACTCAACTTGAGCTGATTTTTAAGAAGGTGATGAGTTAAGACTGAGTTTAACATATCAGAGTGCTAATAGTGCTCGTACATGTTAGCTTCCACAGAGATAAATTTCAAGGGTTGACATAATCTCTCTTTTTGGAATTTCATTACAGTAAAAGAAATACTTTTGCCATCATTTATTTACATCAAGTATTTCTGGAGGAAACTCACAAATACCAGGATAATTGAGTCTACATACTCTACTAAACCTAGCCTTAAGCACTAGTAGAAAACTGCAAATAAGACATTTAACATTCCAAATTCATTAGACAGATCATGTCATCCTTGCAGTTCCTTTATGCTTGTGAAATAATTACTCAAGGTTTAGTAACAAGGAAGCTCTTAAAGAGAGGTACCTATTTCACACTAGAACTGACCAATTTAATACATTTTTCTGGAAATGGTAGAAATCCTGCAATCTCCACTTTTATGCCAAATTGCAGGAGCGTGCACTCTTTGTCTCCCTGTACCCACTCTATCCCTGTATCTTTCTGTACCCACTATGTGGCTATAGGGTGTCTGACTCCACACCCTTCTCATTTGCCTGCTCCCTCTTGGTTTAGTCTCAATATTCAGAGTACAGCTTTGTGCACCCACCTGGAAGACTTACTGGGGCAAAGAGAGACTCCTTATATTTTGCAGCCACGACTGCAGTCAGCTACCCTCTCTTACTGCGGTCACTGCAGTAGAAACAGAAGGATAGCTTCCTCCATGACTCAAGTCCAGGCAGGAAGAACACATGGTGTGCTCCTGGGAAGAAAATACTTTACGGCGTAGTGGAGGGCAAGAGGTTTCAGCAATCTGAGTTAAGAGACTAGGCCATTAGGCAAGAGGTTTTGTGCATTACATGATTCTGTAACAAGAAAAAAAATGTTTTGTACTTTTCCCTCCTCAGTTAACACTTGGCTGCAAAGGAATCTTTCACAAGAATGAACTGCTGAAAAGGCCTCTGATATTTATTTGTAGATATTGGGGAAAAGCCTGTGGAAGTATCCTCTCTTACATAGCTGGGGGCAGGACAGGAAATCTGAACACGGTAAGCATGTCCAAGAGCATCTTAATACCAATAAAGCTAAAGTAACTTTGACAGAAAATAATGTTTCTGCCCTGTATCTAGACAGTTGCAGAGCTAAGACTTCAGCTGATGATGAGATTAACCAACTCAAATCACACATGGAAGAAACCTGAATTCAATCAGGTTTTATCTTGCACTAAGGACCTTTGCTGTCCCCTTTTCTGAGGGCAAAACCAAAGAATTGTTAGACAAATATCAAATCCTTTTTAAAAGGACAAATAGATGATAGAGAAGTATCTTGTTTCTTTTGTATCGTTCATATTTTCCTTCCTAAYGAAGACATCCACATCCCCAGAACGTAAGAGATTGTTTCTTTCTCCTTCCTACATGTCAAAACTTTTCAGGCCAAAACTGAGTCCCAAGACTTCTCTCAACAGCAAGATATCATCATTTTGCTCTGGCTGCTATCTTTTTTTCCCCCATCGAGTTCTTCCACATCTCTGTTCTCTACTGCCTTTTGCTCTCTCACACTCAGATTGTATAAAAAATCCTCTCAAAAAATCCCCCCAACACATATAGTCTCATTACGCCCATCACACAATCTATTCACAATCCTCTTGTACTGATTAAGCACAGCATTGCTTAGAGGCATCAGACAAACTGTAAAAAATAGGAAAAGCCTTCCTACATACTCCCCAAATGCTATTTTCCATATGACTAAGCACTAATGTGGGACTATTTCAAAAGCATAAAACTCTACCTATTAATTCCTACTGTAAAATCATGTATTTTATGAATCTCTCCTCAGCCTTCTGTTTGCGATTTCAAGAATATCCTGTAAAAAAAAATTTTTTTTACATAGCAGTACATTACTGAGGTCCTTCACAGTTTTATTCTGTCATAACACTGGATCTCTGCATTTTTAGCATTTCTGCTTTCTCCTCAGAGTCAAATAGATGTGTATGTAGCACATTACCCGGCTGGGACRTCAGTTCAGAACATCATTCATTGGCATCAGGTATAACTATGTACTGATGTATAAACTGACTCTATTGCTTTCCACTCAACTGGCAGACTAGAGGGAAGTCCAGAGATGGTGGGTCTGGGAATCTGCCCAAAATATCTTCTCACATACTGCCATGAGCACCTGCCACGGAGGGAGTGCTGTCTACCTCTGGGCAGGGCAGTTGCCTGAACCGTCCTTTTGGTATCAGGCAATGACATTTCCCTGTGGCACACCAGGCCTCTGCACGCTAGCCTCTAGTGACTTCCAGCCTTCAACTTTATTGCTGAAGACATTTGCCTTGAAAAGCCACAAAGGAACTCGAGTACAGCGTAGGCACTTGGYGGGCACTATAGTGGAAACTTGGGCAGCCAGGCGGTAAGCCAGAGGAGGGAAGTGATCCAGGTTAAAGCTTTCCCCTAAATGACTAATTGCAGCCTGCATCAGCTCCCACAGTCAGTTAAACACGCAAATGCTTCCACTGGCATAATGAGGAAGTGGGGAACTGCACCTTCTGCTGTCACTTTACATCACTCTCAGGTCTGAGCTTGTTCTGCCTATGCTCTGAACCACACCACCCCAACAAAAAATCCCTGCACTCACAGCCTCAGAACCCAAAGCCAGCAAATGGAGACAAACCAGCAGATTTCTAGCAYATCCTCGATTACTCAAAGCCTTGAAGTCAATSCATATAACCCAAGCCAGACACTGTAGGGATAACTCAAGAACAGTTTCATGATGTTCTCTTACCCTAAATTACACAGACAGCTACTCACAAATCAAACTACTTATCTGGTTTGGATAAAAGCAACAACCACCACCACTTACCTCTTAGCAGGACAGATTCCAACTTTTYTGGACAACACAGATTCAAGAAGACTACCCTTTAGTGACAGGCTAATCACACCCCACCTCTGACAGCCAAACTCCTGCAAGAAGTATGGAATCTCTGGAAATGTTACCACTACTATGGGTAGACCAGACACAACTGACAGCCAAGAGAGAAGACGCATGAAGAGAGAGCACACAGTACACTAGACTAGTAATAGCCCCAACAACTCCACACATTCAGGTCATCTTTCCAAAGGGAAACTTGAACATAGCCATAGGTGAAGACAGCAATCCCAAGTTTACTCAACTAAGTCAAGTAACATTTTAATAAGCAAACATGCCAAAGGTGACGTCTGAGGATCAGGAGAGAAAGTTAGAAAGGAGAAAAGCAATAAAGCCATTCAGCCTATGGCCCATACTCATTACTTACGGAAACCACCAACCAGACAGGGGAAGAGGTACGAGTCAGTCACAGTCCATGTCCGGGCAGCGCGTTATATATCTCAGGGAGGAAACTGGCCCCTGAACTCTGCTTCTCAGTCTGTTAACACTTCCATTGTATCTGTTCGTGTTGCAATATTAACAGCTAATGCATGCAGACCGATTTCAAGCTTATGACTATGGTGCTAAGGAAAACATGAAGAAATACAACCAGGTAAGACAATATGGCTYTCTTGAGAACTCATCCTTGGGTTCTGGCTAAGAATAGAAACCAACCAAGAATGGAAACCCTCAGATTTTAGGACCTGTGACCTCATCTGCTACTGAGACAAAGAGAGAGTGGTCTGAGATAATCTTTCACTTGAACCTAATACTCACAGGTGTAAAAGCTTATTCACAGGCAAAGCATAGGGAGTTCCTTGTAGACAGCAAACAAAAGTTGATTTTCATCAATTTTCTCTTCCTCACTGACGCGAGCATGTGTCCCGTGTCACGACAATTTACCCGCCGTTCCCAAAAGGCAAGACCCACACTCAAGTCCCGGGACTGGAGGACTACAGAGTGGTAACTCCTCCCAAAAAATCCTCAAGGTCTGCCTTTCAGTTAAGGGAGGAAATGGATCTCTTACCTAAGCTATGAGGAGCTCTCCGATCAGCTGACAATCGTTTGATTCTTACTCTGCACATTTGACTTGCAGCACCCTGTCTGAATCAGGGCACATGACTTTTCAGGGGCAGAAAAGCTCCAAAGACATATCCAACAGTTCCACACGTGTCCACGATCCCTCAAGCTGTCTTATGGCACATTATACATGGCCAAAGTATTTCTTGCTTCTTGCTACTTACATCCCAGCATAACAGCTAAGACTTTCAGTTTCACTCCTATACCCTCAGCCAAACCCGAAGAGCATCCCAGCCTAGGTGGGGAGGGGACACACATAAGCAACAGYTCTGCAGTCCCTGCTCAGTGAACACAAATACTGCTCTCTCCAGAGCCCCACCTCTCAAGGGCATGAGCAGGACTCCTACTGCGGGACAATGTGTATCCATGCACTGCGGAGAGGCCGAGGAATAGGACAGATCGCTGCTCCTCACAGTAGACAAGGAACGGAGTAGGGAGAAATAAACACCGAGAGGGCAGGCTTGGTCCTGACTGTTTTACTGTGGTGAGGGAGGGAGGGAAGCAAAGAGATGCTTGCATAGAACCTTTCTGCTAAGAAAAGTTTCTGGAAGAGTAACAGCATTCACTTCAAGTCTCCTCCCCTCCTTCCAGTCTACTCCTCCTGTATACGAGATAGAGAAGATGAACACAGCMGTTGCTCTTTGGAGCGGTGGGCGCGACAAGTTTGCAGATCCAAAAGACATGGCAAAGCTACTTCCTCGGATCACTAATCTCATTTACCATGAGGATCTTCCTGACTGGGGACACCTAGATTTCATCTGGGGCCTTGATGCAACTAAGAAAATGTACTGGAAAATCCTTGAACTAATAAGAAAAAATCCTTAAAGCTTCTCAGAAGCAACTCGTCCTCCAGTAAAAGCCCTCAAAGACTTCTGTTTGGTAGTAAGGGTAACTTCCAGGGAAGGGGTAAATAMACAGATACACAAAATGGATATAAGGGTTTTCTGCACTCGTTTGTATTTTCTTGCATTTCTAATAGCTTTAGGTTTTCCACAGTGGTATTTAGATGGCTGAAGTCTACCTGAGGTAGCTGAGGTCCATAGGGATTACTACTAAAAATACAAGCATATTRGAAGGTACACTTCACACACCACTTACTTTGGGATATATCAACTGCTATAACCGATTTTGCTRTAACTAAACTTTGTCTTCCTGTGTATATCAATACCACATATTCTATCCAAGACAGAGGTATTATCGCATGAAAATACTCAATGGGATTTGCTTATTTCTCTCTTGCAGTACTATCGATCTTTGTTTAGATTAAATCACCTATCCTCTTTAAAGTGCTTGGCCTGTTTTTCTTTCCCCACATTTACCAACAGTGGCAAGACAGATTCAAGAGACCTGCTGTCAGAAGATGACTCAGGCACACAAGCAGACACTASTTGGCTTCCAATGACTCAAATGCCAAGGAATCTGACCTAAGAAAACTTATGTCATAGGGGAATCACCAGACTGATGGACAGATGCAGATACTCTCTTGTCTCTCATACCCACACACCTACTAACCGTTTGTTCATGCATTTTCACTTAAACCCTCTTACTAGAGAGATTACAAATGTCTTCATATTCACAACCTGGCAATTGAGRATTGAGGAGATGCAGCCCCATCAGGTAGCCAGTGCACCAAGCAATACATCCATCTCAAGAAATATTCTTGGCATTGGCAGTTGCTGCAAGTTCTTCCTGCTTCTCAATTCACCATGCTAGTGCATCCTCTCTGCTCCCTTGCAAGATGATCCAGGAGGTGAAAGATCACATTAAAGCACTTGTCATTACAAGCAAAGACAGAGTAGCTCAGGTACTGTGGGTATTTCTGGGTGGAAGCACAAACCTAGATTCCTTAATCAAGACTCCTGTCAAATGGAACCCATTCATTCATCATCTGGCAGACGGGTATCAATATCTAGGCAAAATATATTCATCTCATACAATTTAGAAAATATATGCTAAGAAGATCACAAACCTTGTCTAACAACCTGTGGTATCAGTGGGAATCGATCTCACAATCCCTGGAGCTGTCGGTAGTTCCAGACCCAGACCAGAAAATGGCTCCTCTCACCTAMACCACGTTATTTATGACTTCCCAGTGGCCTGACCACCCCAAAGAACTCAGAACAGACCTAGCCTTACTCCTCAGTGTAGCAGCAGAGATGTTGCATAGGCACATAAAATGATACCTCCAATACAAATGAGAGCTTTAGGTCTGAAGGGAGGGGAAGCTAAAGAAAGAATTCTAGCTCAGGCAAAGAGGAACCAAGTGCCTCCTTCAACCATCCAGCAGTGAAGCCCTCCACCTCCGCTCTTACATTTCTGCAGCACCACCTAACATTCAGACAAGCTGCACTCTATGAACCTAACAGCATGACACTGCACAAAATGTATGAAGAAAGGGACAGAAAACAAAGGATCACAACACCAAACTCCTTCCGCCCTCACTAGCGGTGCCTTTTCCATACCACAAAATCAGTGATAATCATGAACTAATCAAGCTTCTCAGGCCACATTGCCCCACCAGGCTGAAGCAAGCAAAGGACAGACACTGGAGACTGGTTCTGGGAGATGGAAGTATGGGAATCTGGATGTTCCTCAGATGAGCACTCCGCTCAGCTTGGAAGCGGCCACCACAGGGCACTCAAGTACATCAACTTCAAACCACTCCAGGGAATTCTGCTGAGCCTTGCAAGATAAAACAACTGCAGACACAATATCCTGAAAGAGCCAGAGAAAAGCATTCAGGTCAGTGAACGATATCACTCAGAAAAGAAACATGCAGCATCTTCCACACTGAACACTAGAAGGTGCCATGATTGCAGAGAACTGATATTTCAGCCTAACATCACCTCTGACACAACTGAGATTTTCAAAAGGTTACCAAATTCTCTCACACAAAACAAAATCTATTTCCAAAGACCCTTCAGACAGGCTCCCTACTTACCAATACAGTTCCCTACAAACAAATGTCTTGTTCCTATTAACATCCATCAGGAATGCAATCCTAGAATGATCAGCAAGTACAACATCCCCCCACTCCTTATGCTTCCCCCGGAAGACTGTTGGCTAACCAGACTACATCCTTGTAACACTGCAAGGCTCCCTTGCACCTCTGCTTCYTCTCTGAGATTAACTGAACACACCTGAACAGCACCACTGAGCACAAAGAAAATCTCCATCACAACATACATGGGAGCCTGTATTTTCAAGAAGATGGGCTCATACTTCAGGATCTTCATCAAAAAACATCAGCCAAAGAAACTTTGTAGTATGCAGAAAGTACGTATTACAATGCACTCAGGCACTGCAGTCACACTGGCTTGGTCCTCTATAACACYGCACACCTGGACACCTGATGGATGAGCCAGGCCATCCACATTTCCAACACTGTGGCCACTGGATGAAGACCTTATTATCCCTATTGTGCTGGGACGTGAGTAGAAAGAAAGTAATACTTAGGCCTTCCAAGGGGGTTAGGCATACAAACACTTCTGTGGATCTGACTCATCTTGATTCCCAGCAGAGATCCTGGGAAAAACCTAGGCTGCAACCCCTGACTCTGTTGCCTTGGGAGGAGAAGACAACCTTTGGGAAGGAGGGTATGTGGACAGTTTCCATTTCCTACCTAATCCACCCAGTCATAGCTTTTACCACCATCATCACCATCATCATTCTGCTCTCATGTTTCCTCCCTCTCCAGTACTTCATCTGGCTCCTGCTTGTGCAGATCCCACAGCAGAAACTGACTCTATGCAGGAAGCAACATGGCAAGGCTATTCACGTTCACAGACTAAAACACAGGAGTGGAAGAATCAGACTTACTGATCTCCCTGTTTCTTCACATGCTGATAAAACCTCCGTCTAGAACACCAGGCACACACCCCTCTTTTACCGCAGTATGTATCAGTAGCCTTGTTCCAGCATCAGCTCTGCAACCCTGCAGACCTTTCTAGCAATATCAGCATCCTGGTAGGAATCCTGAAGTAGGAGAGGCCAAAGAGAACTGCACTAGGGTGCAGCAGCACGCCATGCAAGGCCTGCACTGTATTTCTTCTCCCCCTTGCCCTTCCCCAACTGTCCCATCCAGACTCCTCGCATGTACTAGTCCAGAGGGAAAGTCCCTTCCTCTCCAGGGAGCCTTCTTGCCACCTACCACAGTTAAAGACTGACCACCACTGCACCTTCACTTACACTTCCCTCCTCTATAGCCTCTTATCCACAGACACCTCATTTAGCAGCATCTTTCCTTAATTAATGCTTATCCTTACTTAAACCTCTCCAAGTTTTAGATTAGTCCAGATAAAGTATGCATGACCATTAATCCTCAAGCACATATGAACTTAATTAAACAATGACTGAACATAAGGAACTTAAAAATGCAGGAGAGGGAAATATGTAAGATAAGAACTACTACAAATTCTGGGCGTGCTGCGGTAAGCCTGCCTTACGAACCTGCCTCACGGGCCCAGAAACTGCACACSGCGGCCTTGCTTCCCTGTGTCTCCACCTAACCTGGCAGGCCTATGCCCTCGCTGCTCTCCTCCCACGCGCCGGCAGGGAGCCGCTCGCTCCGCTGGCGCCGTTCCGGCTCTGCCCTGCGGCAGAGCCTCAGCGCCCGCCCGGCCGCCCGCCGTCGGGCCGCAGCCGTTGGGCGCTAACGGCCACCGCCGGGCCGGCGGCGCGCGGCGGGTGCAGCCGTTGGGCGCTAACGGCCACCGCCGGGCCGGCGGCGCGCGGCGGGTGCAGCCGTTGGGCGCTAACGGCCGCGGCCGCTGGGCGGCGCAGCGCTGTCCGCCGCGCCGAGCCGGCCGCGGCCGCGCCGCCCACGCTCCTCCCTGCGCACCGGCGCGGCTGCGGCAGGGCGCCCTCCTCCGCGCCCGGCGGCGAAGCGAGGGGCAGGGCCGGGCCGGCGGCGGCCCCGGCGGGCCGCGCGGTTGCCGTTTTCCCCCAGCGGCGCCCCGTGCCCGACAGGCGTCCCCTGCCCTGGGTCTCCCGCCGCTTCCAGCAGGAGCCGCGGCGGCCGCTGGGGCCAGCGACACGGATGCGAGACTCGGCCCGCCGCGGCGTCGCCCGCCGGCCGGGAGCAGCCCGGCTCCGCGGTAAGCAGCCGGCGCCGCCGCGGAGCGGCCCGCTCTTGGGCGCGAACGGTTTCCGAGGCGGGAGGGCGAGAAAGAAGTGGCGCCGTGCGGCGGCGGGAGCTGTCCCCGGCGCTGCGGTGTGCGCGCGGGGGCTGCGCGGCCGCCGGGGCGGGGTGGCCCCCGCATGTGCTCGCTGCTGCGGCGAAGCAGGGGGCTCCCGCAGCCCGGCTGCTCCCGGCATCCAACCCCATCAAGTCGTCAGGTTCCTTGGACCCGAAAGGCCCGCTGGAAATGCCCTCAGCAAGCGGAGGACTAATATAGGCAAGGCGTAACTACTGAAAGCCTCAGGCCAGTAAAATGCTCTGGAGCAAGATTATCCTTTGGGGCAAGGTCGGAGCGTTGACAGCACAGTGTCATTGACAGCTCCRGTCTCCTCATTTTGCAGGGAGGTGGGGGAGCAGCGAGCCTCTGTTTGTGTAAAGCTGCTGCTTGCACTGCATCCATAAAAGTAGAGGATTATGGTATGGCGGTGAGCAGAGTTCAGAACAGCTTTATCACATTTCCCAGAAACCTCAAACCTTAGCAGTACTCCATTTTTAATAATTGTTCCTGTCTCTAGCCATACACAAATGAAAGAATATCCTCAGGGCAGGAAGAGAGAGAAGAATATAAAAAGAAGAAACAGAGCATCTGTACCTCTTTCATAAGCTATTTCTATGCCCTTCGTACCTCATACTCATCTCTGTATGATCTGAGTTTCTCCACAGACTGCACTGAGCAGTTAACTAATCTCTCTCACACATGGGTGCACCTTCCTTTTTAGAAGGGTGACAAAAAATTACCCTTTCTGTTTTGTTTTGAAATGTATTTAATATGTGCATGGTACTGAATATATGTTGAGGAAGTCACGGGCAGAAAAAGCACAACCTGTGCTAATGAAGAAAAGTGGTGAGATTATGAGGTCTGAGATGGTCTTTAGTTCCTAGGGAATTAATTCCTTAGGCTCAGACCGGCTTTCAGAAAGTTCTATCTCCCACAGAAGCAAGTTTTATTCTCGTTGTAGGCTGAAGTGGTTGATGGTCCAAAGCGGTAGTCTGATAAATTCCTTTAGATCAACAGGCCCTAGGAAGTGGAATACAGAGCCATAACTTCATGAGATGTCCCTAGGAGAGAGCAGGACAGTTTGGTGGTTGTTGGTGTTGCTGAGACAATATTCTGTGGTATTCTGTAACAGATGGATTTTCTCATGATTGCTAAATGCATTTTTATCTGGTAAATTGCATTTCTGTAGTTTGACTGGAAGGTGCTAAAGGTATGAATGACTAAAGCTCATTGTTGACAAATCCAGAGTTTCTTAGATAGGAAGTATAGGAAGCATTGCTTCCAAATGCTATATAATTCTGCAGATGCAAATTTCATGGTTATATTTATATTTAGTATTTTAAATGGCTGTAAGTACAAGGTTTTTATATTGCAATATTATGCTTAACATAAGGTTCAGTGGCTTGATTTGTTCTGCAAACATGTATTACTGATACTGCTATGGGAGTATTGCGAAGCCATTTCTCACGTGACTTTCTTTATGTTGAAGTATGTATAAGCTCAGGCCCTAAGGCATTTCCTGGAAGTTATTCACAAAGCTGAGAAAGTTTATAGTTCAAGGTGAGGGATGTCATGAAATCTTCAGCAGCTGAAGGAGCAACAAGGTGACCTATGCTTGAAGACACTGATCAAATGCTTCATAAAAATAAATATTTGGTCTCTGTTTGCCTGGCATATGTGCATGGAGGTTTTTTTCTGTTCTTATCTGACTCCTGAGATTTTATTTCTGTATCAAAGGTTGCATTTCCAGTTTGGCTTCTGACAAATTAGTTTGCTGCTTGTAATGAAAGACTTTGTCCGTATCATTTTAACAAATATTTAACATTTAGATTGCCATGACAGAAAATATAGTTTCTGGTCATAGTTTCTATTACTAGTGGAAGTATCAGTCCATTACATGAAAACACTTGTTTTGCCAACACAATTCCTGAGTGATCAGGCTTTATTTCCTGTTGCCTTCATGGTTCACCACTTTTTTTAGCTTGATGTTTAAAGTTACAGGTCTTTTTAAAATGTGCTAATGCTTGGCTTCTAGGAATTATTTTTTTCCGTGGAGAAAACGAGAAGGGAATAAGGGTATACCATCTTGAATTTCTTACTTGACACTGAGGATGTTTTCAGATACAGATAGGTACGTTTTTTCAAGTCCAGCTGGCATCTCTCAAAGTTACAAGTCACAGCACCTCACAGCTGAGATGTGGTAACTGCTTGTATGAATATTCCATGTTAAGCCAATAGGTTTTATTTAGCATTAAGACACCCAAATAAAGCTAGCTCGATAGTTAAGCTACTATGCAGTGGGTTAGCACTGTTGTTTCATAGGCATCCCTCTTACAAATTTAAGAATTTTAAATTTTATGTGGATGAAGATACATCATGGTGATGCCATGGATCAGGCACCTGCACAGACACAACCTTTTACCTTAGTGCTTCCTATTGGCAGCTCTAGATGGCTCACAGTTCAGCACTTGACATGCTGAATTGCATTACAGAGACTGTATGATGTCTGTGAAAATTAGTGTAGAAAGTATTCCTCTAAATCACTGTGGAAAGGCCTTCAGAAATGTCTAGCTCTCTCCATTGATCAGGAAACAGGAATTGATTGTTGCAACTAGTAATTCACTCTATTAACAAGTGTTCTTATTATAATCTGAAAATGCTATAAAACTAAGTAGCAAATGTTGTCAGAAAAATCATTACCATATATAGAAAGAAAAGGAAGGCTCTAAAATCTTCTATCTCAGTGGGGCTTTGCCTCTGAGAGAAGTAGGACAACAGAGAGAAAATCTGTGAAACCTGAGAATTTGCAAGGAGTCATACTTTGTTTCTTGGAAATCKATGAAGTGTTGCCGACCTCTGTGCTGATCTTAGCCTCCCACTTGTTTCCCTTAGCAACATTGCTTCTTGTCTCTGTTGTGAAAATTAGTTTTATCAGCTATGTTGTAAGTTTGCCAGTATCATTTCTTTCATTTTTTTAACAGAATCATCAAAGAATAAATCATATTATAACAGCTGTTTCTTTTATTTCTGTCCACTTCTGGCCTAATGTGCCATGGTACACTAGTTTTGTTGGGAGGTTGCACATTTTCTAAAGGAAGGAAATCATATTCTTTCTCTGACCCGTGTCTAGAATATCCTTTTAATAGTTCATTGGAAAGATGCTGTACTGTGTGACATAAATCTGTTTCAGTCAGTGCCTAAGGATGCTACTGTTCTTCAATCCAAGACATTCTAGCATGTGATTTTCTGTTACGTTCAAAACGCTTTTCTGCATCTCTGCTGAAACCAAATGGTGTTACCATAAAGGAGGAAGGAAGGTTTGGGTTTTTGTTTGACACAAGAAGCCACGAAAGAATTGTCTCAGTTGCAAGTCAGTAGTTCACAGATGCATGTTTGAATATTAAGTATTTCCAATTTGTTTTTCAGGACATTTTCTTAGGAGTGACTAATAGCCTTGTAGACAGAGTATATTAATAAATGTGTTAGCAAGCTGCTATCTATGCTTACAGCACTAATGCATACAGTTATGTTGCAGTAACCCAGGCATACTAGATCTTACATCCAGATGGTCTGCAGGTGAAGGTCAGAGTTCTCCTTTGCGCTCTGAAGCTATAGGGAAAGCTTTTAAGTTCTACATTCACAGTGCATTTTTCCTCTTTATGTGGTGAGATTTTTTCCTCTAGCAGGAGTTCAGTTTCCTTATGAACTTATTGATATCCTGAATTCTAAACATGTATCAGCAGGTACCCCCATTTTAGTTGCTGACTTTGAGCAATCAACATCAGTGAGCTGGACCAGTGTTCTGTTTGTTAAATGTGTAGATGCCACATGTTAAGGGAAAAACTGAAAGGATATGATCCTAAATCAAGATCATACTGAACTAGAAGAAGATTGAGTAGTGGAGTAAACTCAGTTACATATTGTTCCTCAAGATAGCAAGTGAAGTTTTCTTTTTGTGTGCTTTTTGTGGAAGGGGAGATAATAAGATATATTTTACTTCCTGTGCATAAACATGAGAGAATTCATATATGGCTATGTGTTGAAAACTTTTTCTTCCCTACTAGGGACATAAAACATAGATGAGTAGAAGTGATACTCTTGCATGTGTTATATTGCATGTTATTTGCATGTTGTAGTTTATCAGATTCTTAGAAGACCCAGTAACAACCTAATTTTATTGAAGTGGCTTATTAATGCAACAACATTTGTAACTCTTCTAAGAGGAAAACTGTCATTAGAAAACAGACAAAACTCAATAATACTATATCTGAGTAGTTACATTCAGTGACTGTAGTCATCTAGATAATTAGAGAATAACTTTAAAGKTCTTCAGAGAATTGTTCTGATTTTACCTAAGGGAAAACAGATCCTTTTATCACCAATATTTTCTTTACATGAAAATAAAGCTGAGTTATGATCAAGATAGAATATTGAGAGGTCTAACCATGCAGAGAGTGGCACTAGAATTGTGTTTTGCAGATCTGTGCATGGAGGATCTCATCTGCACTTGATTTGGGTACTCTAAGCACCCAAGGGGTGAAGATGCTGCTGTCTATATGCTACTGACACAGCTTACAAAGAGACCTCAAGACTGTGCTGGTGAGGTGGTTGGGACAGTAGGCAAAAAGAGAATATAGCCCTGAGCAATGTCTGTGAGAGACAACTGTATAGCTCACCAACTGCTTCTGGGAGCTTTTGGAGCCTGGAAAGAGATCCTGGTTGTGCAGTGCAGTGGGGCCAAGGGACAGTGCTAGATTATGAACCAGTGCTGAGACAGGGTTTTCCGGAGCCAGGCAACTACTATGAAGAGCGGCTTCTCCATTGGAAAATGTGGGACCTTCACCAAGCGGTTCCTTCTGGAGCTTCTCTCTATTGAAATCCCCTTCTGTTGTTTTTGATTGTTCACTTTTTTTTTCTCTGCACAGGAGGGTTATCGTGCCATGACATTCAGTGCTTTGTTGTTTTTTTCTGGAAGCAACTACTCACTGTACTAGCTGAATCATTTGCTGTAATGGTGAACTGTTGTTTCCAAAAACAGGTCAACAGATGAACATGCTGCTGCTCTTTGGAGAGAATTGACAGAAGGCAGTTTGCTATTTAGGTTATTTTTAGCATATTTTGCACGAAATGCACGTGTATAAATGATTATATGCTGTAGCAATATATGGCACATTGAGCTCCAGGGTATAATTTTGATGGGGACCACCTCTGGGCTTTACAGTTCACCAAAATACCAAACAAAGGATGAATATTTTTGAAATAATCTATTATTAAAAATATGCAAGGAGTAAGTTGTTGCTAATGCTAATTTTAATGGAAGCTAAGCTTATACGTCAAGAAAGTGCATTTGGTATTTTTACCATGATCGCTTTAAGGCAGCTTTTTAATGCGATGAATACTCAAAATACTGACAAATGTCGCTGGCAGCATTGAAGTCAGTGTTACGATTTTATAAGTCCTTTGGAATTTATAAAGTATATTACAAAGGAGGAAAGTGGAAACTAATGTATTAATTAATATTTATGTTAAGCTGCCGCCTGTTTAAATATAAAAAGCTCATTTAAAATCCTCTTCTTCTAAAGAATTAAAGGCAACAGCCTCAAGCTGAATTTTAGTCCTTGTGTTTCTGCAGTCCTCTAGTTTCTTGGGGGTGCTGGTTCTCTGAACTGTTCTTTGTGGCCTTGCCTTCTCTAGAAAGCTTGAGAAGCAGCAGTCTGGCTGCACTGCTGGCAGTCTGTCTCCCCTCTGGCAGAACACATCCCTGCTGGGTTTCGTTGTCTTTGCTGGAGTACCTCATGCAATCAGGCTGCATCTGCAAGCGTGCTTCAGGACATACAGCGCAGTAAATAGGCATTTCAGAGCGTGTCACAGGAACGTGTGTAGACTGATCCAAGCTCACTCTGTCCAGTCTCTGAGCTCGCTCCACACAAGGCACTGCGAATGAAAACTATGTAACTTGATTAGTGGAGTACTGCACTTGCGCTAATAAGCCTCGCTACGCAGCCATGTGTACCACCTTACCCTATTGCTGAGCACTGCTCTCGTTCTTACCTGCCTGGCTCTGAGCGCTAGCAGAAGAGCTCTTGTTTGTCCACATCCACCTAGGCCAACAACTCTAAGAAACATGCCAGTGCATGGCGTGCTGGGAGGGCACCGGAGAGTTTGTGATGTATTGTCAGGCACTACTAGACTTCTCAGAAAAGCTTGAGAGTTTTTGTTTGCATTCTCCAGGTCTTCCTGTACCATCTCTATCTCATCAGCCTACTCTTTGTGCTCTGCTCGCATATAATTTAAGCTTAAATTGCTACTTCYGCTTTTCACTCCTTTCATGGTACTTGGTACCATACTAGTTAGCAAGAAAAAGAATGACTTTTAATGACATTTAAACCACTGCCCCCCTTGCTGAGACCTTTTCTGTTAATGCAGCTGGATTTTTACAAGAGAATAATATGTAGTATAATAAGCTGTGATGTGGAAAACAAGTGCTTTTTAAGGAGGAAATGGGACATAGTGAGTGTAGCTACAAATGAAATCAGGAAAAATTGCTCAACTGTTGCATAAATGTTGTATTCTTGTATTTTGATAATGACACTCAGCAAATTAATTATTGCAGAAAGTTTGACTTRCATGCTAAATATACAGACTCAAACATTACCTTAGTCTAAGTTTGTTGGAATGCTTGAAAGTGGACAGCAGAAAAGGGCATGTTTAAAATTTAGAGCACTTTACTCTGACTAAAACAGGTCCAAGCTATCTTAACTACTTATTACCTGTGGCTGGGATTGGAATATAGTTCACTGTATTAGCTTAACTATTTTGTATGTTTGAATATATTTAGTTTCAATTACACAGAAAGGTTTAATATTTTAATTCTTCTTTGCTTTTATAGAGTAAAATATTAATTTATTTCAATAAGGCAGTAAGTCATTGATCAGGACTGAGCAATTTTTCTTCGGCAGTGTAGAAGTTTTTAGGGTGTGTTTTCAAAGCCAGTTCACACCARTCTGAAACAGCACCACCTCTGAAAAGTGCAATGTGTCCATTACGAGATGTATGTTTTTGCCACCCCCCTTTCCTTGCAAGATCAAGACATTACAAAAACAATTAATTAAAATAAGTTTATTCAGTTTTAATTTGGATCAGATCTGACTTGTCTTGAAATCATTGTAGCCAACAAAGTGGAGGTGCAAAAAAGTATGTTGAGGGCAAGAGAGGCTCCTTGGCAGTATCAAGGTCTTGGACGAGCTGAAGGCAGCTGTGAAACTGCAGAAACCGAGGCATACTGGAGAACTGACAGGCCGTGTTTGTGGTGGTGTTTTTGGTAAAGCTTTATCTTGTGCACTTTAATGATTTGTAATTCTGGCCAGTCTGTCTACTTGTTAAGGAAATACATAGTAGTGCAGTCATAAAATGGCCCGTGTTCTTTCTATTTTTTTTTTAATTATGCTGCCTTCTGCAACAGCTAATATGTTTTGAGTCTTGATTGACATTTTTGTAAATGTAATGCAAAGTTGTCCTACTATTTCTAGTATTCCTTTTCTATCTACAGTGTCTATTTTTGAATGTGCTTCTCCAGCTAAGTTAAGAAGTAAGTTTCCTTTTTTATTTTTAGTGATTCTTCTACTTGACTTCTTTCACCGTGGCTTAACTTGTGCTCAGTGGCTTGTAGAGCTGCAGAGCGTCTTTATTCTTTCACAGCTCCAACATACTTTTGAGGAAGTTGGAGTTTCTGGTAATACCACATGGCTCCYCTTTAATGCACATACCATTCTAGCTGATTATTTTCTTTATTAATGCTTCTTTAGGTTAAAGATCACTTACTCACTGTTACATTTTTAATCTTCATATTTTTAGAGGTAGTCAAGATGGGAGATGTCTACAAGTAAAAGGTTCCATGATGTCTCCCTCTGCCAGTTCAAAAGAGATTTTTGCTGGGGTATACTATGGGCTTCTTCAACTAAGATCTCTTTGGGAATACTGGCATGAAACAAAATACTGCTGGATTTTGTGTTTCCCACCTGCTGCACTAACATTTTCTATTTGCCTATCAGCTAGGYTGAAAAGTCTTAAAGCTGTGGTAGCAGTTGAAATTACTATAGAGTCAGTACCTATGACATGCATATGGAAAGATGTCAAGAACATTATCTTAAACATTTACTTCCTCACTAAATTTTAAARAAAGTCTGTAAGGGAGAAAGTGCATGAAAAATAACTTTGTTATTCGAAAGAACTGAAATAGGGAATCATATAGAAATACATTTCTGCACCCTTTGCTTTTGAACAATATTTTCTAGAATAACTTGAATGTTTTGYAACTTAGGAACTACTTGTCAGAATTAGATACATATTTTACACCATAAGCAGCCTCCCTATCAACCATCATAAATCTCCCAGGTGCTTCAAGGGGAAATAAGAAAATCCACAAGTAACAGAGAAGTGAATGAATAAATGTTTTTTACATCATCTGTTCTAAACGATATACTTTTTAGTTCTCAGAGATTTTTTATTACTATTCCTAATTCATACAGACCATATGAATGCAGAGTCTCCTGTTGAAGACTTTATTTCTGCTAAGAATATGAGCTGTAGGGGAAGAAGAGTAATGTAAGCTCTGCACAGGCGAAGGTTTTAGACCTCGCCTTCAAGTCTATCACAGCTGCAGTGGTCCAGCTGAAGGAGGGTTTCAGGTGAAACTAGCCGCAAGGCAGTATGGCTCTGCAGGTAGGCTAAAGCAAAAATACTCAGTTACGGTGGTCCCATGAGGCCTTTCTGCAAACCATGAATAGGCAATAAATCAGACTCTCTTGCCAGGCTGATAAGTTACGCCAGAGCTCTATTTATATAAAATTCAATTGTTTAGAGAACTGTTTTCATCAGTGCTACTGCCGCAGGTAATGTTGATGTCATGGGCATACAACCTAAGCCCCTCTCTCTCTCTCTCTCTCTCTCTCTCTCTCTCTTTTTTTTTTAATTTCCAAAAGTGTGTCACAAATTTTGCAAGTATTTTGTATTCCTTAACTTGAAAATATAAACCATGAAATTGAATTCACAGATCTATGATATAGCTGATGATGAAAATAAAAATCTTGAAAATGGAAAATGGCTATAAAGTCAAGCATGAATATGTTCATTTAGATTGATAGGCCATATGTATTTTATCAAACCAGAGTAAGACTGATTTAATAAAATGGGATGAGTATACCAATAAGGGCTTTTACAAGTAAAAGAGGAGGAATCTGAATATTATAATGGAAGCATATTACTTACATGAATTTAGTAACTCCTACAAAACTTGAGCTACTGGTGAAAATTAAAGGCTGATTTAATAAATACTGTTAGTTCCAGGGAAAAAAAAGATGATGACTCAAATACAGGAATTAACTTTTGAGAAACATAACCAGCTAAAAACACACAGTTCCTTAGGACTGTCTTCCTCTAACCCATAGCCCTCTGACTCTAGAGAGAGATGCACTGAGAAAACATCTTTGCTGAACCTTGTCTGGGTGCAGGACTTTTGTTCTGCACCTGCTTTTTGGGTTTTTTTTGCAATATACAAAGTAGCTTTGCATTCAGGATCAAATCTGTTTAGACTGAGAGCACAGAAGTGAAAAACCACATTAGTAGGTTCATTTTCATATTTCCAGCATAATTTGAATAATTAATCTCCTTTTCAAATTCTTTTCTTCATATTTTTTTCTTCTGATGACAATGACATGTCTACCTGWTTATTTTTACTTGTTCAGAACTGTGCAGAGAGCAATTACTATCAGTTGACTCATTGTATTTCATTATATTTTGAGTGTTGTTGAAGTCAGCCAGTTGGGCAGGTGGAACAAATGGTGCTTGAAAGATTTTCTGTACTTTATGTTGCTCTTATTAGTTTGTATGCTAGGCTGGGTTTTATTTTTAATTATAGGTACAGCAGGAAAACAGATGCCAGATTCACACTGTTATAGGAATCAGATTTGTGGTTAGTCTTTTTGAACTTTTATTTTTTTACTTAATTCTTGAAAGTATTTTTTTGAAGTTGCTGTAAAAATTTGTAAAAGAAAGTTGTATTTTGTTCAAATCCACTGCAATAATGTTAGAACAAATCAACTAGTCAACAAATGTCCTGAAAGCCCCTCACAGATTCCTGATTTAAATTCCAGATACTCACCAGGTTCTAGATTATTAAAAATATGTAAGTACACACATATATAAGGATATATATAAGTGGGAGGGGCACAGCACGCAAGCCTGTGTAGCATACAAATATATTTCTCATCTGAGTGATTTCTTGTTTTCTGCTTCATCCAGCACATGACCACAATCAATGTATCTGTACTGAAGTTTCCCTTGGACTAATAGATCCAGAGAGAGCTTGCTGCAAATACTGAGCGCTGGATTGATACTTCAGTCCATCTTGTCTTTTGCAGTCAGATGGAGAGTTTGGAAAAAAATAGTGATTTGCTTGATTTGCAGACAGAGGGCAACATGGAGCAGCCATTCACTGTTAGTTCATTGGTATGTATTGCAAAGAAATGCTGATGGTTCAGCCCCCTCTTTCAAATAAGCAACAATTTGAGAGCTGTTTAGCAGTGTTGTCTGTCAGCTACAGGGCTTTTTCCCTGAATTCTGCCAGTTCCTCACACATTCTGCCTGATGATTCCATTGTAATTTAAATTTTTTTATTTCTATGAATGTGGTTTATGGGATTTTAGTTTATTCCAGTGATAAGATTTTTAAGAAGTTGAAGTGAACATCTTTGAATAGACAGAGTAAAACTTTTCAACAAAGTAAGAGGAAGCAAATCTCAGTAGCCACTTATTAAGCTACTTAGAAGGTAATGATCATAGTAAGCAGCTATACTGCTTCTTCAGTAGAATTAGTTCCATCTTCTTAATCTTCAGCTGCCTTTCTTAAATCTATAAAATGAACATCTGAAGTGAACTGTTGATCTGATTACAGAAATTTATTCCTGTCACTTGAACTATACGCAGCAGAGTAAGCACATCATGTAACAGGAGTTTGAGTATACAAGCTCTCTACCAAAATGTTTCAGTATCTTAAAACAGACCTTACAGAATTTAATGTTTTGGGGACCCTAAAGATGATACACTATGTGTTGCCTTTGATCATTTCTACAGAGGTTATTTTATTTTATTTTCCTCAAAGTTTCTTGTAGTTTAAGGATTTGGGGAGGGGGATAGGATCTTTTTATATGTTACACAGTTGAAGAAACATGTTAGAATGTTTTTTACCGTTGCTAGCAGTGAGGAAGAGGTTAGCTATTTCAAAAAGAAAGCTGAAGGTTTTCCTTGAATTTCTTGGATGAGATGACTTGCTGAAGGTCTAATGAAGGCATAATGTCCTGTTCTCTTTTCTAATCTCTCTTCTCTTTTTCAGAAAAAGCTAGTAGCTATTCCTGACCATACAGACATCTCTGTGATGCCAGAGGAGAGAGTACGTGCCTTAAGCAAACTCGGCAGCAATATCACAATCAATGAAGATATCACTCCACGTCGTTACTTTAGATCTGGAGTAGAAATGGAGCGAATGGCATCCATATATCTGGAGGAAGGAAACCTGGAAAATGCTTTTGTCTTTTATAATAAGTTCATAACGTAAGAAACAATTTGTTGTCATCATAGCTTTTGAGTCTGAGTAGCCTGAAAGAGTCACAGCGAAAACTGGGCACTTTAAATTAGGAGAAAAATGTTTATAATTGTTTTCTTATTGAGTAGCTTTGTTCGTTTGAGATCTTTACTCTAACCACAGTCTTTGTTATAATTTCTTCTCAACTGTTAGTATAGTAGTCATTATATGTCTATTAGTTGCCAGGCATGAATTAACCTCATACACTGAGCTTTCAGTTTACTGTACCAAGCTGTACTATGAGCAGTGTTGGCTGCAGGTTATTCTGTTTCTATCAGCATGGTTGTAAAATACAGTACATGATTTAAAAAGCAATATTTACAGAACAGTTCTGAGACTTTTAACACATGTATACTATGAGCTTCTGCAGATCCTTAAGGCTGTAGTATCACAAAGCACTTAGATAACATGAAAGGGATTTTTACCTCTCTTTTTACTCTTTGTCTTTTTGCCATACAAGAATTTAAGTGATAGTTTAAATTAATATGTATGTAGGAGCTTGTTCAAGTCATCTGAGATGCAATGTTCAAAATTTGCAACACGTTAAACTTATTTCCCTGCTAACATAAATGCTATTGTGAATCTTCCTCAGACTACTAAGGCAAACATGTGCATGTTTAATTTTCTAGCTTGTTTGTAGAAAAGCTGCCCAGTCACCGAGACTATCACCAATGTGCAGTACCGGAAAAACAAGATATTATTAAGGTAGGGTTATGGTTTCCTGGCCTTTAAGAAACTTTCCTAGCATTCCTTTTCTCCCAGTGCAAAAAGAAGCCCAAGGGAACCGTCACAGCTTGAAGTTCTGATAACTTTCTCCATTTCTCATTCGTGTTTTATTTCAGTTTAGTCATTTGATCATTACTGGAAAGTAAATTACCATTCTAAAGGGTAAGCAAGAACTATCTCTGAATTAAGTCTATGGATTGTTGGAAACCCAAGTACATCTTTTTCTAAAAATATATGTTTAAAATACACTAACAATACTTAGAGTTTGATTTTAGTCCCAGTTGCATAAACAGCTAATGGTCCAACCTCTGACTGTTGCAAACAGAAAGAGAGATGTATGGAATTACTGGTGTCTGTACATTATTTGCTTACTCTGCTAAATAATCAAAGTATATTTTTGCTTTCTCTATTGCTAAATATGCATTTAGTTTTGTTCATTTTTTACCAGATTTTTTCTCCTCCACTTGTATTCAAAATGGTTTCACTATTGTTTTGCTACAAGAGAATTTTCAAATACAGCCTTATACTGAATTTAAAACATCTAGGATTACCAACTGAGACTATTTAGAGTATACACTCTCTTCTACTTCCTACTGCCACATTTGCATGGGTTTTTTGTACTGTTAAAGTTTAATAATGTCATCTGCAAAGCCAAGAGGCTTCATGCCAAATTTTATTTGAGTTTGGACCACAATCTAGGAAAACGTCCCTACTGAGAAAGGGCATTTAATATATGTTCCCCTCCAATAGAAGTCAGTAGGGTTAAGCACATGTTCGTATTCTTACCCTAACCAACAGCCTCTAAATTATTTTGCTGTTGTCTTTGCATCAGTAGAAAACATTGATGGACTCTATTGTGTGTTTGGTGTGTGTGTGTGTAGGGGGGGTGTTTGGTGGGGGTGTTTGGTNGTTTGGTGGGGGTGTGGGGGGGAGTGTTTGGTGTGTGTGTGTGATGCAGCTCTATTTCTGTTCAGGGAGTCCTAGAGAAAACTGTCAGTCCTACCTGAAATAATGAAAGTTGGAGTTAGCTTTAGGTATAAAATACAGCTAAGTCAAAAATGTTCGTCGTAACACCTCTGTTAAACAAAACGAGATAAAAGGTGATTAGAAAAATGACTCATCTTCCCTTAACAAGCGGTCACACCTTTCACTGAGGTAAATTAAGATCACTTCATTGAAATYTATGTACTATATAAGTTTATTCCAGCTGATGATTTAGTGTTTATTTCTACCTTTCTTTACTGGGAGAATAGTTGYGTTTTTTTATTTTGAATTTTTTGAAATCTGTATTACAGCTGAATTTGTTTATCAGGTGGTTCTTTTGAAAAGTAAATTTTATCTATTTTTCCCCCCAAAGAAATTGAAGGAAGTTGCATTTCCAAGGACAGATGAATTGAAGAGGGATCTTTTAAAAAAATATAACTTAGAATATCAAGAATATATGCAAAACAAAGTAAGTTTTATATGGATATTGAATCACTGTATGAATTTTTTTTCCATCATATAAAATTTTAAAAAAATTAAGCAGCAAAATGATAGCTCTGGAAGAAGCTAATCATTTAAAGGACATTTAAAGGACTACTTTAGAATGATTTTTCTTTTCTCGGGATCTGTTTATAATCTGAAAATAAGTAATGAAAGTGTGTGCTTGGAAACACATGTTCTGTRATGACATTAACTTAATAGAAATCTACAAATATCTGAATATGTCTTTGGTGCACTCTGGTTTTGTTTTATAAAGAAGATGCTGTTCAGACACATGAGTATGTGGAAAAGGCCCACTGACTCCTAACACGTTTGATTTTAATTGATCCTCAAGGAGTTTTTAGGTCACTGCTAAGAGCTATGTCCTTTGTAATAAAGTCACTGAAAATTGGATCTGTAATTTTAAAAACTTGTCTTGGAAAGAGTGTCTAAGAAAGTGTCTTTCCTGTCCTTCCCTTGAAATGGATCTAGGGAAGTATGCAACAAAAATCAGTATTCTGTCACTGGTTTGAGTCTTCCTTTTCTGCTATAAATTGTTCGTACTACTCTGTTCTGGGCTTTTGTTTTTTTCCCGCATTTGCTTCTGATGGTGTTTGATGCTGTCCCTTTAACAGGGAGCAAGAAGGACTGTTGAAACCAGAGGCTTCTCTGCAGTTTGTGGAACAGCAATTTGTTTGAGGGCAGGCAGCGCAGAGCAGAGCAGAGAAGGCACCTAAAGTGTGAGAGGCTGGAGAGGCTACGCACACAAAACTGTGTTAAGCCTCTTTAAGTACAGGGAGCAACACAAGGAAAGTTAAACTGACATAAAGGAAGAAAGGTAGCAGGAGAAAGTCAACCAACCAACCAACCAACCAACCAAAATGGCAGCAATAAGTCGCAAAAACAAGCAGCACATAAAATAATGGGTTATGAAATCTATCCAGAAAACCAAGATACTCATGGATCTCTTGTTAAATTGAAAATTGTAAGGCCTTAAATTTCTGCCTCATCTTTTTACTGCTACTATTCTGAAAACACTTTTTTTTTGGTAGTATTTCATTATAAAAGTTAAATGAGTCAAATGCTATCACTACTGAAGTAAAAACAAAGCATCACAGGTATGCGTACTGAAAGCTTTGTGTTAAGAATCCATACCTACCTAATTCCATAACTACCTATTTCCTTCCATGTCAGACTACTTTTGTGGATATAGCCACGTTGGCAGTTCAGTTTACAGGTCCAAAGGCTTTTAAAGTTTAATGACAGGATTTGGTGGTCTTAGTCACAATTAGTTTGCTTGCTTCCCACTCCCCCCTTTTTTGTAGCTTTTTTATTGTTCTGAGAATCTAATTACTTTGCATATGTTTCAGAACAAATGTAAAGCTGAATTTCTGAAGAAATTAGAGCAGCAAAGGTTAATAGAGGCAGAGAAGAAACGAATCGCACATATGCGGCAACAGCAGCTTGAATCAGAACAGTTTCAGTTCTTTGAGGATCAACTTAAGAAGCAAGAATTAGCTCGAGATCAGAAGATTAAAGAGAACATGGTTATGTCTGAACAGATAGATGGAAGTATGCTATCTTGTATTTCTGTACCTGAGAACAGTTCTTTATCTAACACCTTGCTTGAGAAAAAAGAGAAGAGTGGCACATTCAGCTGTACCGGACATTCACCTCCAGTAAACCAGGCCCTAAAGCCAGCAGCTGCTTTAAGTGCTGTTCAGAGTAAGTGCATAGGTCTGTTATTTTATCTGCTTCTTTGCTGCTTATAGCAGTCCATACATTGTATGTGCATGTGTTCTTATTCACTGTGAGGGTGCCCATAGTGAAATAAGAATGAACAGGTCAATGTGTACACAACAGTTCCATTTATTTTCCTCATTTTAGATGAGATTAATTGTACAGTTTCACGCTTCCAGTTGAATGCCAATAGATAGATCAAGCCTCAGTCTTCCTATGGAGCCTGACACAGACTTCCTATGGAAGTCTGAATCTTACAGTGAACTTCAAGAGAACAGAAGCAGAATGTGCAGGGGTTCATTGAGAGAGCTCTTTGGGAAACCTTGGCCTGGAAAATGGTGTCAGTCCACAGTCACCTCAAAGGCAAGTTAGCTAATAGCTTTCATCAGTTGGTGACCTGCATTTAGGACAAAGGACTTACTTACACTCTAAAAAATTATTTTTAGCCTCATTAGAAATCTGATGGGGTAAGTGTAATTCTCTGCTTTTTAATAATTGCATGTAACTATGTAAATTTGTATAAATTACAAATCTCTCTTTCTCTCCTTTTTTTTTTTTTTTTTTTTTTTTTTTTTTTGGGGGGGTTGTTTTTTTTTGCTCAATTGGCCGAAGCACTCAGAGGTGTAATTTTACCCCGGGATCTCTGTCACAAGTTTCTGCTGCTAGCAGAGACAAATACAGCAAGAGGAATAGAGACATGTGGAGTTCTCTGCGGAAAACTGGTATAGTTCAACCTTCACATTTTTATGGGGAAGGCATTTTTAAGAGTAGTATATTTTCTGGTAATGCACTGATTTTACAGCAAATGCAGATCTTAAACTTAGTAACATTCACTTCAGATGTAGAACTGTGGCCTGCTGCTTGCCTACTGGCATCATCTAATTCATAACCACAAAATCAACAACAACAAAAAAAGGAGAAGAAAATCCCCCTGTCCAGCTGTAGCATTGATTTACAGGCCATTTGTTCCTTTGACTTAGATAATGGTTAGTGTCTTTTCAGAACAGGGAAAGATGTGCTGTTGCCGTCATACAAAGAATTTTAAAGTTAATATCCAAGTGCAGTTAAGTCATATAAAGGCAAAGAATAGCAAGAGTAGTAATGTTCCAAGTTTCACAGAAATAATAATAGTATTCTCAAACATATGTTTTTAAGTTTTTTAAAGGACATGTTTTTGACAGTGGTCTCTGCAGACATTTCAAATATAACAGCCTTCTATTGTTACTAATACTGCCCAATATATTTTCACAATATAACACTAAGGTGTACATTCAGGTGTTGTAAGTGAATATAGCTGAGGCTGATGTATTTCAGATCCCCATTCAACATTTATTTATTAGTTCATTTGTTCCACTCTCAGTCATCATCTCAATTTTTATTTTACAGACACATAATCAGTTTACCATTACCCATGTAATAGTGCCAAAGCAGTCTGCAGGACCAGACTACTGCGACATGGAGAATGTGGAAGAATTATTTGGTGTTCAGGATCAGTATGATCTCCTTACTTTGGGGTGGATCCATGTATGTATTCCTTGTAGGTTCTGGTTTCTTTTCTTTTTTTGGCTGTACATGTTACATGAAAAATATATTGCTGAAAATAGCAAACTGAAGGARTAACTTGCATGATCCAAATTAATTTGCTCAAGATTCTAATCATTGTGGTGTAACTGAGCATTAATGTTCTTCACAGATAAGAAATATTTATTAATTAGTGAAGTTTTGAGCATCTAGTTGACATAATGGGCCTGGTTTTGCCAGAACAACAGTACTTTATGTCCAYTTAAGAGTATTTTTATTACTTTCTAATGTTGTTTATTTTTTTCTATGCCCAAAATTTAATTTGGGGGAGGTATTGTGTTATTTAAACTTTGTTAATTACATGGAGTGTGATTTCACTCTTAGGGATTTTGGCCAATCAAGTCATTTCCCTTTGTCCTGTGCTGCTTCATTCTGCTTTCTTTTACCTCATGATCAGAAAATTGCTTGTACATCTGATTGTGAATGTGCTTCCGTGAACCTCATGTTGAAAAGCTACCCTGACAGTGTAGGATCTGGGATAATAGGAAGTTAAGAATTCAATCTGCAGGAATTACTGATACTTTTCGTTGCTACAAATTATTGTTTCTTCTGGAATGTATGTCAGCTGTGATTTGTTAGAAAAATTTCATGATGTAGAGATTTCCCTTTCTTTTTGTAGACACATCCAACACAAACTGCATTCTTATCCAGTGTTGATCTTCATACTCATTGTTCTTATCAGCTAATGTTACCAGAGGCCATTGCAATTGTTTGTTCACCAAAACATAATGAGTGAGTTCTGATTTTTCTAAGTAATGTTTAGATATTTTTCTCTGCTCCTTATCTTAAACTTAATGAAATACAAACTGGAATGAAGGATAGGAATGAGCATATTGTGAGTTAGTTTTCTTTACGTTGTTTAGACTTACATTCCAGTGAGTCCGTATGCACAGTACCGTTTCTGGCATCTGTCTCCTCCTCCCCTCCCGGCCCCAGGTTTTAAATTGTATTTGTTTTTATACTCTGCTGAATCCAGTAGTAATGACAAAGGATGCTTTCCTGTAGGCTTTATTGTCAGCAGCCTGCCAGAGACCTATCTTTATTCTCTCTGATGAATGAAGTGGAAGAGTTTAGAGGTATTTGTCTATGATGATAAGAAAATTGCAAATGAGTAGTGAAGGGTCAAAGCTTACATTTAAGATCCTGTTTTTGTATTTCATAAAACACAAGCAGCAAGTATCTAGTTAAAACCTGGAACTGCATAACAATTACTGTGAAAAATGTATAGCCTTTGGGGTTGGACTAGATGACCTCCAGAGGTCCCTTCCAACCTCAACCACTCCGTGATTTTTTTGCTGTGCTTGGCATTTCAAACCCTTATGGCCATTATTTAGTACTGTGCATTTCTTAAGCCTTTCTTATTGGCCATCTGCTCCTATAGATTTCCATGGATCCCGTTCTGACTTCTTGTATGGGTCGTTCAGGTTGCAGAGCTGTAAATATAGCTTGAGTGACTGGTGCAGAAATGCTAGGGTTTATAACCCTGAGCAGCAATGTCCAACTACATTTTAAAAACTCTGTAAGTAAAGATGTAAACATCTAGATGTAAACATCTGAATAGCTTCTGTTGATATCCTGTAAACAGGTATAATCTGTAACCTGTAAATGCCTGTAACATTTATTAATCATGTTTTGTCCTGTAGTTACTAGGTATTAACTTTTATTTTCTTTTTTTTTCCAAAAATAAGCATAATTCAATGTGTTCAATGTAAATGAAATGTGTGATCAACAGTAGTATCACTTTATAAGCAGACTTGCTTAGAAGTTGCATTTACCTATTACAAAAGCAGCAGGGCATATCTATTTCTTGGAAATACAAAAGAAAACTGTCAGGCTGTTTCTATTTATGCAGAAATGTTCTGATGAACAGAATTCTGCAGCTATGCAGCAGAAATATTGCTAACAGGACTACAGAGTATGATCAGATTTTGCTGCCAGCTGTGACTGTGCTACAAATTACCAACTGTGGAGCCTATTTGTTGCACAACAGAGGCACAACACATTCGTTGGCAGGATGGCGGTGGAATGCTGTTCCTCCACCTGTAGTACAGGCAGCAATACTGTGTGCCCGAACAGCCTTCACAGATGGCTGAAGAGCTCCTTCCTTCTGTTTTAGCTGGCCTCAGCAAGAGCCCAAGCATATGTAAATAAGAAAGAAGGTAACAAAGCTTCATGCTCTGTCTTCTCAATTTCCTACTCCACTTCACCTGAGCAACGATGTTGATTTCGTGGAGACTCTTTTATCTCAGTACAGACTAAACATCTACAGCCCAGCCCTTCAGTAGTATTTCTGATGGTCTGTTTCTCACCTCATGTAAAGAGCACTGAACTCACTGTGATTAACAAAAGAAGGGTAGTTTTTTCTTTTTTTTCTTTTTTTTTTTTTTTAACTTCTTACTACTCCAAGTGTTAATCATGCATATGCAGCAATGTGTTTTCTTCTACTCTGAAGAAAATAGTCTACTTTCACTGTTTATCTAAGTTAAGTACCTAAAGATTTGTGGAGATACCTATTCTTATTAGTCATTTATACTGTTAAGCTTAAAGGCTGTTCTAAGTTGTCCTTGTATAGAGTTTAGTGAGGGAATTGCAATCTAGAAGAGCTAAATTCCTGCTCTGAATCTGTGCCTGTATGAACTGCCCTCWTCCCTTAGTGGGGCTGCCCTGCCTAACAGGCATAGCACCAGTACTATGTCCTCACTCGCCCTTTTCCTTGCCACCTCTCCTTTTATAGGAGTAAAACTCTGGTTGATTTCAAATATCGTAAGAATCTGACCCAGCCTTATCTCCTGTGTATCAGAGGTTATTAAGTATCATTCTTCCTTCTGTTCAGCAACCAATTTGTATGTGAAACACTGGACTTCTATTACAAGGGCAGTACTTAACAGTATTTTCATCTTTTACTTCCAGCACTGGTATCTTCAGGCTTACTAACACTGGCATGCTTGAAGTTTCTGCTTGTAAAAAGAAGGGATTCCATCCACATACAAAGGAGCCTAGGTTATTTAATGTAAGTATATAATACAACATGGTTTTACTGTTCAAATTCTTGCTCATGGCTCTGCTTCAAACAGAAATTATACCTGCTGTAAATTAGGTTTCTTTGTATTTTTCCCTCTCTTAAAATAATGTAATTCATTAGTTCTTCTTCACTGAAACATAGGTCTATCAGAAGTCTACTTAAAAGTCAAGAGATGCCATGAAATTACTTTTATTAGTAACTGCCTCAGGTTAGGCACCAGCTGAATGGCAGTTTCTATCAGTCACCACTTCTGCTGGCTTTCAACAGAAGCAAAAGACACATTCAAACAGGAGTTGTTATTGAGCTCTTCTGTTTTTAAACAAAGAATTCAGTTCATCTCCCAAGCTGTGGTGACCCAACAGAACATGCCAGATGCTGCAAAGTACAGCTATGAATACATTAAACCCCATTTCCTTCATTACCTGTAATTTTTCTCCAGCTTCTCAGAAGCTTTTCTCAGGAACTACRGAATTCTTCAGTGTTTTAAAAGCCTACTATGCTATTTGTATGGCTGTACAGTAGTCCTTCATCATTATTTGAAATGTCATTGTTTTCTGAAAGACAGCAGTCTTTTTACCTTTGAATAATTGAGTTTTTTTTTTAATTGGGGATCAGTTCAAATACAGACCAGCTTATACCTACAGCTCAAAATCAAATAATCAAATGCAAAGAAATAATACTGAAGGAAGACATTAGAACTTACTTTTTTGTGGTACAACTGTCAGAATGTCACTATTAATCCTCAAAAAGGAGAGGAGTTTGAATTTTTTGTTCTTTTATCATTGACTCTATAAATATGGACAAGGTAGTCCAGGTCTGAAAATTTTTAAGGCTTTTGTTCCAGGTTAGCTCTTCTCAGTGGCCCTTTACCAACTTGAGTTCATAAGTGAAGTCACTGGCCACTTGAACTCATTTACAAACATGCATACTGCTGGTATTGTATACCAAACACAAACTTCTTTTCAAGTACTATCCCCAAAACACATTGATCTTCCAAAAAGAACAGTGAGATTGTTGTCTTATTTCCTGGAGGAAAAATATCAGGTATGATAATACAAGAAACTTCCTGAAAACTGACCATAATTTGTATCCATCTGATCTACAGTACAAGTTCTTTTCCACAGACCCAACACAAGCATTTACGATTAGTTAGTGTTTTAGACACGGTCATGACTAAGTAATAGCTTTAAAATTCATCATTTGAGCAGAAACATCTGAAGCTGTTGCAGGAATTGAACAGACTTCACGCTTGGCTTGCTGCAGTTTCCCATGCACCCGTTCTATTGCAACTCTCAACCCTTTCCCCCTCCCTTTCAAATATACCATGCTGTGATTCATAAAGGACAACACAGAACTATAATCTGTTTAACAGGCCAAGCAATAGCCTTTTAGAAATGTAGGCTRGATTGCACGTTGTAGTCCTTGCTGTTTAGCAATCTACATCTGTGAAGATACATCTGTCTATTAACGGGCACAGTGATAGGTACAAAGTTGTATACATAGGCATAATATTAAGTAGGCTCAAGAAAATCAGAAGGGAACAGTAGCCCGCATATGTTATTTTACTCAAACTGATTTCTGTGAATAACAGGTTGACTTTTTCTACAGCCATGTACCCATGTGGTCGGGAAAGACATGAAGATAATTGTGCTGGATCTGAGGTGATACGGATGGACAATAGCAATGCTACTAAGCAAATGGCCAAAATAGAAAAATGGCTTCCAGTTTTCATACATTTTCAGATATGACTTTTATATTTATACATTTTAAATTGAATGGTTTGATATTTATTGGTCTTGACCATTTTGGAGTTACTTTGCTCTGTCAAGATGGACTTCAGTGACATAAACCCTGAAACTGTAAATGTATGTCAATAATACAAAACACAATAAAATGAACTTCAAAAAACTGTAATGCTGTTAAAGTAATGCTTCTTTTGTCACTGTTGGCATTCATTGTCTCAGGAGAATTACAGTGTTTTTTTAACAGCATTTGGCTGTTCCAGCTATGTACATCTCTCTAACTGCTTCTGTAGATTTATTTATATGTAGTAGAGGCAAATAAGTCAGCTCGGGTGACTTGTCCTTCTCCTCCCTCTGCCCCTCATTACATCTTTGTATAGTTCTGGTTTCTGCTATGTCATTAAACAGAAATCACTTAGGAAAACACAGGTCCTTTACCTGAGAGCTGACTCCCTGCCTGAATCACATCCTGGAATAACAGAGATGCATCGGACTCCCTTGGAGGAGTGTGTCTTCTGCAGCAACCCTCTAGCAGAAACTCCTACTTGAAATCAAGTTCTGCTCCTGAAAGGGACTCCCCAGATCTCTCTAGAGTTAGAGGAAAGAAGCATACAAAGTAATTTTCTCTTACAACAGTTTATTCAGCATGTGCTCTGAGAACCTAAATGATCTGTTCTTGAAAGAATAAGGTTACTATGAAGAAGTTTGGAACATATACTAACCCTCAGAAGTTGGACAAGATCTGGAACCCAGGAGTTAGGCAGACAGGGTAAGTAAGAGGTGCTGTTGCAACAACTTTACAGTCTGAAAGATAAGGAGGAACAGGTAAGTGAGGTAAACTGTTGGGATGGAGGAAACTGCACCAAAAATAAACAACAGCCTGGATCCTGAATTCTAATGAATAAAGATTGCAGTAATTTCCTTAGACTTGAATTTTTCCAGGCCCCTCTCAGTGAATTCTTTATTTACATATACTTTTAAGACAGTAATACAGGCTTCAGCTTCTATCTGTAGTTTAGTATCAGTTTCAATGTATTTAAGAAAATAAATGCTATCGGGGAAAAAAAACACAGAAAAAGAAAATTGCCTAAATTCGTTTTATCTGCTTTGTTTACATTATCCAAAAAAACAGTTCAAAAGAAAAAATATATTAAGCTAGCTTATTTATGCTCTAGGCCTTGCCAGAAATCACAACATAAAAATAATAGGTTTGCACTCACCCTGAGGGAATAGTAACAGTCATGTGTTCAGTCTAATGGCAGAGCTTGGTCATGCCCCTCAAGAAGCAGATTTAGTTTCTTTAAAGAGGAAGTGCTGAATTGCTATAGCATGCATCATACACCTCTAGGCCACACTTACTTAAACTAAAAGAATTGGCTTTCCCATTGTGAAAGCTGTGAATTAGGAAGTGATGTGCACAGATAATTATTTCTGGATAGACCAGGTGCAAGCAGGGTGCACATGCTCATCTTGGTATCAGTCAGATGCTCTGCACCTTTAATGCTGCCCAGAACTTTGGAAGAATCGAGATTGGGCCTGTTTTCAGACAAGAATGTTTAGGGAAGCTAGACACTGGCAAGGTACAGCCTGACAGCAGAGTGCTCTCTAACATTCATGTCATTCAAAACATACCACTTTTTCTATTAAGCCCAGTATAGTGTAGTAACAAATTCATGCCACGAGATGGAGCTTTAAACCAGTTGTAATGGTGTCTCCACAAAAGCAAGTCTCTCTCTTGTAAAATAGGAGCAGCAATTTTGTAGCATATTTAAAATTTATTCCAAAAAAATACATAGTATCCAATTAATCAGTGTCATTATGATGAAGGATTATGGAATGAAGTTATAAGAATGTATTTTCCTGAATACAGTCACAGTAATACACTAAAGAGACACATAAAGCAATTTAAAAGCATTTGCGATGAACAATGGATGGGCCTGCTTCATCATATTCCTGTTTGCTGATCCACATCTGCTGGAAAGTAGACAGAGAGGCAAGGATAGAACCTCCAATCCAGACAGAGTATTTACGTTCAGGAGGCGCAATAATCTGTTTAAGAAACAAAAAAATCAAATACAACCTTCAACTGTGAATAAAATACATTTGTTGAAAAAAATTACTAAAATAGTTTCATTTGATGCTAATGAGAACACTATATGTATATGTACTTGTATTGCAGTAAGCAATAAAGTTAGAAAGGTTATATTTAAATCTGAGACTTAAATTCTCGATTTCTCTGACTGACTCAGCCTACCCAGCTAGAGTAGTATATTTGCATATTCATGACCAGAAATTAGAAAAGGGGAGATTATTAGTCTGAAAACATGTAATGATAGCCATTAGATCTTGGAAAAATAATCGGTCTATGGAATACTTGTTAGTATAGCCAGTAAAATGTTTGCAAAGCAAAGAAGGAGAATTTGGGGCAGCAGAAGGAAGACTGGCTTGTCAGAGGCTCTCTCTTTTCTGATGCTGTAGGCCAAGGACAAAAACAGCATTTCCTCTCTCATCTCCATCCTTCAGCCTAAAGGGCTGAAGCAGCTTACTGAAGCCCCAGAGGAAAATTTAYGCTTCTGATTCCACACTGTCCTTAGTCCTTGTTAGGGCAGTTTTGCAGAATTCAGCATGAATAAGGAAATGTGAAGAGAGAAGCCTGTCTTTTACTAGCAACAAGCTCAGGGTGATTATTTGCCAGAACATATACTGACAATTTAAAATATCAACAAAGCAATTTGTTAAGCAATTAGGTTTTTTTGACAAGTTTGTACATGCCAACTCAAATAGTCTACAAATAATTGCACTGTACCTTGATCTTCATAGTGCTGGGAGCAAGAGCAGTTATTTCCTTCTGCATCCGGTCAGCAATGCCTGGGTACATTGTTGTGCCTCCAGACAGCACATTGTTGGCATAAAGATCCTTTCTGATATCTATGTCGCACTTCATGATGCTGTTGTAAGTAGTTTCATGAATGCCAGCAGACTCCATGCCTGGGGAAGTTAGAGCAGAAGCAACTCCATACAGAGACTTAAAATTGTTAACACAGAATCACCAACATGAAATGTCCCTCTGAAAGATGCCTGTCTTCAGTTGCTGTGGAAATCTGGAAAGTCATTCTGCAACTGCCTAAGTTATTTGCTGTCCCTGGGGTACAGTCTACCTCCCCCTCCTTACTTACACATAACTCCTCCATAAAAAGAAAGCTGGGGTAGTGGAATAGCCGAGTTTCCAGTAGGCTCTTGCAGACAACCTCAAATGGCCTAAGAATTCCTTATATGGTTCTGGAATCATTCGTTTTCTTTATTTTTTTTTTAATTGAGCCAGCTCAGAGACAGAACGGCCAAAATACGTCCTAATACCTCTAAGTATGCAACTACTTTATCTATTTCTGAGCTGAAATTCCGCCCATTGGCAGAACCTACACTGGATTCCTGTGTGACCTCATTGCAAGCCTGCCTTCAACAGTCGATTAGCGTAGCATTAAGTTGGCTTTGCTCTGCAAACATAAAGCACCACAGCTTCAGGATTCTGAGCAGTCTTTTGGAACAATAAAAGTAGTGCTCCCCAACCCCCACAAGCACATTCAAACTACAGTCCTCACACTGTTTAGGAAAGTGGCTCTGCAGCCACTCTCAGGGAAGCTGACTACATAATGTACAAATGGCTTGGGCCCAAAGCCAGAAGTGAGGAATACACATTCAGGGTTTGTTTTGGGAAAGCATTTTGTCTAACCGTTTGACATGAAATTCCTCCCACCRTATTAATAGTGCTGTTCTAAAATATTTTGTAATGGGCCCTAGGACATACTTAGGTATGGAAGGAAGCAAAAGAAATGAGGAATTTGATATTTATGGGCAGTTTACCAATACTGAATAATCATTCAACCTACCAATGAAAGATGGCTGGAAGAGGGTCTCTGGGCAGCGGAAGCGTTCGTTTCCAATAGTGATCACCTGACCATCAGGAAGCTCATAGCTTTTTTCCAGAGAGGAAGATGAGGCAGCAGTAGCCATCTCATTTTCAAAGTCCAGAGCCACGTAACACAGCTTCTCCTTGATGTCACGGACAATTTCACGCTCCGCTGTTGAGAGGATTCAGTCTTTAGAATGGCAGTCAGGGAGGACCAGACATTTTGATACAGACTGTTCCCCTTCATTCCCTAGCACCCTCCCCATTTTTTAACGAAATTCTCCTGCAGACTTGCAGGGCAAGTACAACTTTCCTGTTGGATTCCTTTGTGTTTCTAAGCAGCTGTAGAACCACTGCTATTCCTTCTAAGGCCATTTGAAACATTACACATTAAAATCACTCTCCTCCTCCGTTTGCACTATGTCCTTACCAGTGGTCACAAAGGAATAGCCACGTTCTGTCAGGATTTTCATGAGGTAGTCTGTCAGATCACGGCCAGCCAGATCCAGACGCATGATGGCGTGCGGCAAGGCATAGCCTTCATAAATTGGCACATTGTGGGTGACACCATCCCCAGAGTCAAGCACGATCCCTTTGAGAAGATAACACAAATTGTTCATTCTCAGAGGCACAGAAACATGCTTATCTGTTTAGAATGCCCGTGGCACCTTCCCCAGAAGCTTACCTGTGGTACGTCCAGAAGCATAGAGGGACAGAACAGCTTGAATAGCTACATACATGGCCGGTACATTGAAAGTCTCAAACATGATCTGAAATGCAGTTAAAATAGTTACTTTAACTTAAATTAGTTACTATTGTGTTTGTAGTTTAGTTGAAACAATACACTGAAAGACAGGGAAGAGACAAGCTTTTCATATTTCTTAAAGACTAATAATGGCAAGGAAGAAAAAACACATCTAAATCTAAAAATATTTATTCCTTAAGATATCCCTCTGCATCTGGCCTGGAAATATGACTTATGAATACAGATGTATGCACACATTAAAGATAATTTTGTAATAGGCCTGGGCCTTAAAAAGGATCAAGATAACAGCTTGGACAGACCAAGTTCTCACATTCAACACTGATTCAAAAAGAGCGTGCAGATTTGACAGATGGTCACTATGCAGTATCCCACCGTCTATAACTCAGTGATGCAGACAACTGCACCGTCAAGTTGGCATGACTAACTGTAACGAACAAGTTCACATCCTGGTGAATTCACAAAATTGGAACTATTCTGTAGTATGAACTTACCTGGGTCATTTTCTCTCGATTGGCTTTGGGATTCAATGGTGCTTCCGTCAGCAGAGTTGGATGTTCTTCAGGTGCAACACGGAGCTCATTATAGAAAGAATGATGCCAAATCTGAGAACAACAGGAGAAGCCAAAGGAAAGAAACACCATCACCAATAGCTCAAAATCACTTCCAGTCAGCAGCTGTGCTCCAGCACTCTGACTGTCTACTAGAGAGATGTTACTGGCATTTCTCATGAAGCTGGTCTTAATGCCTTCATAGAGATTACCAAAGTGACTGGAAAAAAGAAAATCACTGTCCTCCAGTTTTACTGCTAGCAACAGATTACTTTTTAAAAGACCCACAGGTTAATGAAAATAAATATGCTATCCCTACAGTAGAAGAAACAGAGGAGGACTGATCTGATTGCAGCAAGGCTATTTCACTCTACATTGCTCTTCAAATACAATACAAAAATGTGGATCCTGGTTCTGTCTGGATTCTTTTGCTCCATCCTGGTCTTCTGCTGATTTACATAAATCAAGGGAACTGTCTCATTTCAAGTCAAAAAAGGAACTCCATGAGCCAATATCATTAGGACCCAACTGTACAAACACATTTTTCTTTCCATCTTTTAAACAAACTCTCAAGAAGCAATATCAATACTGACTGGAAGTGAAATAGTTTCCTAGCATCCCTTTAAAGATGTGTATTCTAGAACATACAGAGACTCTTGCAGTAGATAATCAATAGGTAATAGGTCTCTTGAAGACAGTTTCTTCTTTTGGTTTGTTGAGRTCAGCCCAAGAAGTCATTAAAAAAAAAAAAAGTGCAAGTGTTTTGTGGAGCTAAAAGTCAACAAATGTTCATCACCTCCTCATAGCTAACTCATATTCTTATCAGCCATAAATTCTGAGGCCAAGTGGGCTGCAATGAGGAAGTTAACACATCAGTAAGAAGTAAACCATAAGAAAGTTTCTAAATACCAAAACAGGTTTATTAAGCTTGTTTTCAAGCTGGTGGTGATTACAGAGTAGTTTGCTGATTATGTCTCCAAGATTTTGCTATCCTCCCTAATAAAACCTATGATGCTATGAAAATCAGTAAGTCCTATGTGGCTTCATACTCTTCAGCAGTGCATTGTGCTGTCATGACCACTCTGAATAGCTCTGGCTCCACAGCACAGCATTAAATAGCGATACCATCTTATTTATTTCAACAGTACAGCCTATCATAAGACACACAGCTCTGGATGCCTTTCATCCAAATACTGTTTCTGAAATGGATTCATTTCCTCTTAGTATTGCTCTTTCAAACATGAAAACACACATCTGCAAGGAGTGCCTTTCATATCAAAATTACATTTGAATCTTCAATTCTATTTCCTCACTAGTAAATTGAGGATATTGTTATTTTTTGCTTTACAATAGTTAGCACAGATGTGTAGCTCAGACTGGAGGAAGAAAACTCCTAACTATTTTGATGTACACCCAGTGATACTTGAGTTTGAGATGCAGATTAACCTTTGCTAATCTGGCTTCAGTTGCTAACAAGCTTCTGACTAAATTATACTTGACAGCATGGCACTTTGATCTCCAATTTACTGAGTAATCTGTCAACATTAGGTTCAAGCAGGCCTACCAGTGATACATATCATTTTTCCAATGCTGAAATACCTTCTCCATGTCATCCCAGTTTGTAATGATGCCATGTTCTATGGGGTATTTCAAGGTCAGGATTCCTCTCTTGCTTTGAGCCTCATCGCCAACGTAGCTGTCTTTCTGACCCATGCCAACCATCACACCCTATCAAATGACACAACAGGAGTTAGTCTCTCAAGGAGAGGTGTAACAAAGTAGTTAGAACAAAGTATTTATAACRTTAACTGTCAGATAACCCCAGCTGCCAACGACAGCTACAAAATACTTTCTGAAAGCTAATGACTGCAGAATTACTCATTGTTCTTCAATTTCCAAAATTAAATTTTTAGTTAACTTAAACCTCTGGAGTTCATGTTACTACCGTTTAAGCAAGCAGCACAAATACAATGTTGAATTCATCGAGATAATGTAGACAATAGGGTTGTCTTAATGATCGTAATTATTTAGGGATGAACTGTCTGCTGAAGTATCACAGAGTTAAAGTGGAGAGCAAAATTGTGCCATCTAACGGTCAAGAGTGAGCAATACACTTTACATTTCCCAAAGCTTGAATTTCAGTATTTTTTAAGTCTTGTTTTATTTTTAACACTAAAATATTGCCTTTGGAGATACAAGGAATTTAAATCTACTGGTATAGGCTTCATTTTAGGTATTTTCATGGATCTCATAGTGGTCCATGGACCAAAAGTCAAAAACTGCTTTGAATATGCTGTAGTCTCTTACAACACTGAGGTTAGAAATACTGGAAAAAATAAATGTAGATTAGGATGCTTTGATTGCATTATGCTCTTATCAAAATTTAGTCATTACATTCTCCAAACTTTGCCTTCTCTAAACTGTCCTGTCTTGAAAACAGGCAACCTGGATTTGCAATTTATGATGAGACGATGTTTTCATCAGGGGACTAATGCCATCTGTGATTTGTTGTCAGGAAAGAGATTTTCTAGAAGTCTTCAGTATTCTTTCCCCCATCATGACTGTGTGGCTTATTTTTAAACAATTAATACCATTCACACTGTCTGCAGAAAAGGGTATTTGAATACTTTTTTAATTACGGTAATGCCCCAAGGCCTCAGTTAGACCTCCAGCCTTAGGTCCTATACTGAAAGGCATATATTTCTCCTGTCCTGAAGAGCTTAAAATGTACKTCCTATGTATATAAGTGCCACCCATATTAAAACCAGTTTTCATTTCACCAGGTCCTTGCACAGCACTGAGGCAATTAGTGGATCTTAAAACTCAGCAGCCAATTTCAATTTTTGTGGCCTACCCAACTGCTCTTGTTCGTGCTAATGATGATCTGGCTCAAAAATCTCTATATTTAATGCATCAGTATTTTGCAAACTGATGAAACAGACTGGAATATATCACAGGCTCAAGTGCAAACTCTGAAACCATAGAATTTCAACCCTAGACAGGTGCTCATTTACGATTCCTTAACAGGAAGCTGACTGAAAAAAGTTTCCTTCCTTTCTTATTCTCTCCACATCATTTATCACCAACTTTTTCAGCAGTCAGAATTTCCAGATACTTCTCTGTAGTTTTTTCTTTTTCTTTTTCTTTTTTTTTWAAAAAAACTTGCTTTACTCAACAAATTATCCAGGTGACCTAAAATTAAGGGCAGGAAGAAGACAATGTAGAAGGGAATGAAAAAATTTAGGATTCTGCTGTCAAGAAGAGACATGGTTGGATTCAGGTGGGTGCACTGCTAGGCTCCTTTTGCCTGAAGATGCTGCGTTACACAGGCTGCTCAGGCTGGGCTAGCCCCAGACACAGGAGAGGATGGATCTGGGATGGAGATCAGGGCAGCAAGGCCTTCTAGAAACCCGATACAGAATAACCAAACCAGTTCATTACCTGATGCCTGGGTCGACCCACAATGGAAGGGAAAACTGCTCTTGGAGCATCATCCCCAGCAAAGCCGGCTTTACAGAGCCCTGACCCATTGTCACAAACAAGAGCAGTGCTGTCCTCTTCCTCGCACATCTTCTATGTCAATGTCCTTGGGTCCTCTTGAGAGGAAACAGCCCTATGAAAACAGCAGGAAAAGGGGGGGGGGGAGAAAAAACAAAACAAAACACACTCAGGTACCAAAACCACTCCTGATCCCGAAGACGGAGACTGCTGTATGAAAGGGACCAGCACTACCAAGTAGAGGTATGACCATGGTTTGTAAGAACAAGGCTGGAAGGACACAGGAGGGAAGAAACTTCCTTTGGAAAGTGTGAGAGTTCTTGATCATGTTGGCAGGAGAGCTGTATGCACAAGAGCTTATCCAAGGGGACTCCAAAGGAGACTTCCAGTCTTGCTGCATGGACAGACAGACCATTAGCAAAATGTTACCTAAATAGCAAATGTCTATCTAAATTTGGTCAAAAAATCCACTGCTGGGGCAGGGGAAATAGATAAAAGAATGCTGGACTGACAGCTGCAAAAACAAAGATTTCTTTATATCAGATTTAGCACAACACTCCCCACTTCTCTATCATCCGGACGGAATTCTGGCCCCTGTGGAAAGCCTTTAAAGGTAAGAGCACTTTACCTTCACCATTCAGTCTTCAGCTTCCACAAGACAAACCACTTAAATACTAGTCAGATACCAGTGGTATTTTAATGATACAGATATTAACCCACTGTGTCAAGCTGGCCAATTACATTTACATTTCCCTTTTTAGAAGAGGAGAAATGTTCCTATTCAAAAAAAAGGGGGGGGGGGGTGTCCAACCTTCCTCTAAGCCATTCAGAAAAAAGATCCTGTCTTTATAATCAAGTCAGAGAAGTATGTGTTTTAAAAATAGGCCTTAGCATATGCTCCATCACCATTTCAAAACAGCTAAATTGCACTTGTAAAATAACAAAGCAATTTATGTTGGCTCCCTGACTCAGTAAAACAGAAACTGTTTTCCTCCTCAAGCAACAAAAGATAGCATGGGTAATAAAAATGTTTCGACAGGTTTGTATTAAAGTCAGTTATAGAAGCAATCATTGAATAGCAAGACTTCAGAACTAGCTGCCCAGAGTTTACAGTGTGGTAGGGGAATCCCTTGACTAGTTCTGAGCCTTGGCTTGCATGCACAGTTCAGCAACTGCAATGTGTTAACAGCTAAAGGAGGCAGCCGTGATCCACAGATCCAGCTGATTCCACACACAGTCACTAAAATCGTCTGCCATAGGAATGCTGGAAGTGCAGCGTGAAGAGGGGGACAGGGTCAGTGAGAGCTTTGGCTGATGAGAAAGGGAACGGGAGAACGCTGTTTAGGCTCTACAACAGATGGAAGAAACATGGACAGTTTTCCCAAATCCTCCTTTTGAGATACTCCGTCGCTCCACAGCCAGACGACCTAGGGACACGGCTGCAGCACAGCCTCTGCAGGCTGCCTGAGCACAGCTCACAGGAGACATGGATAGGGAAATCCTGACCTGACCTGCTCCAGGTATTTTATTGCTTTTAATAGAAATGGAGAACAGGTTTGCAGTTTTTCCATTTTTAAAGCTCTTGAGAAAACATGTTCTTTCTGTTTAAACAAATGTTTTTGTACTCAATGGAGTACAATTGTTATCTAACATGAATGAACAGACTGGTTTAGACAAACCATTTCCTAATTAGGAAATAGGCTTTTCAACCATCTGTTTTTGGAACAGGGTTTGAGGTCAGGGGGTTTGCTCAAACCAATGCAGCTAATGCAATGCCAAAAATCACTTGAGGGAGGGAAGAAGAGGGGGTAGGAAAGGCTACATTTCTGAGCTTAGTGAGCTCTTAATGAAAACCATATTTAGTAATAAAACACAAAAACTTGAAGAAATCAAAGCTGAATGATTTCAGACAGACTCTCCTGCCAACCAGTGAGTTACAGTTCAGGATTGCTGCAGCATGCAACAGTAACATCCTACAGCAGCAAGCATCACTCAGCATTGTGTAATAAAGGTAATTTTCTCTCCCAAATAATTAATATAGCATTTAGCTTCTTACTTCTGTTTTCCATCTAAAGATAGCCAGTCACCTCACCAAACTCCACAGCAACCTGTTGAAAGAACTCTAGCCTCACAAGAAATACTGTGTGCAACCTGTCCCTTAAAGAAGTGTTTGGCATTTTGCAGGACAGTGGTTTCACACACACAAAGACAAGGAGAAATACACAGGCATCCTCATTATATCATATTAGATACTGCTATTTTGCATGCTTTTCAGCTCTTTTACAGTCACATTCTCCAAACACTTTCTTAAAACACATCACCTTACACTGAGTTAATAGTATTGAAGCAAACCTGCTAAAAAACCCTACTAGACAGCAGGCAAATCCACTCCATGCAGAATCTCATTCTGTCCAAAACTAATACCCCAGGGTCACTCGGGTTAATTTGAACACAAACACAACCGTAATTCCAGTGGTGGCATTACACAGTCTTTATACTATTGCTTGAGTGTCAGTGGAATCAGCAAAATCGTAAGGTAGAACTTTATTTCCCTTTCAAAAGGGCTATGAAAATAAAGTCAATAAAGTATAGATATTACAAGCAATTCAATTCAAAATCAATTCATCTCTAGTAAGAAATGCATAAGCAAAGTACAGCACAACAGCACATCCTCCTGAATAGCTTCCACTTGACCGCATTTAATAGAAGTCCTCCAGAAATCTGTCAGCTGCTGTTGGTTCAGTCCCACTTACCCTGACAGCGCTGGGCTGGGGACAGCTGCTCTGGGATGGTGCACTGTGTATCCGAAAGCTTGGAGGTTATATAGCCCCTTCAGCTCTTCTCCTCCCACGAGCCTCCCAAACAAGGAGCAGAGACAGACAGAGACAGAGCTGAAGTTTCTAACAAAACCATATAGGGACCTTATTACAAAAACCTCTAATCTGGGTGGCCACAGGCCCTGGGTCTCTTCCACTGCATTCCAGTGCAGAGCTCATGAAACAGGAGGAGACTTTCAGCTGTGTAAGATAAACACTTTAAAACTTATGGAGAACTGCTAAAATGCACTGAGACAGAATGTGCCCATGCTAGTCACCCTCAGGCAGAAAGAGCATGTGTTCAAACAAGAGGTCTAAGCCTCCACAGTAAAAATCAAGAGAGTAGAAAAATTGGAAGAACAGTCATTTATAATAGGGAAGGTGTTTTTAACAAAACACTTGACTTTCATTAAAGATTGTGACAAAGACAATGAAAATATTTCTACTAACCTAAACCGCTGCTGAATTTTGCTATGAATTCTATTTAAAAGCTTGATGTTTCAATTTGTATGCTAAATATTGCCCAAAGGCTTAGGCGTAACAGAGACTACCTGCTCTTGTGTAGGGATAGAGTGAAGTCTTCGCAGGTTGAGAAAATTTTTTTTTAAAAGATTGTTATAATCCCCTTTGGGTTGTGGTGGGTTAGAATCAATCTTCTCTCTCTGTCAAGTTTGTTTCCAAATGCTAGTAACTGTGGGCCAACTTCATCCTAGTGTAACTCCGCTGACGCCACAAATCTGGAGAGCTCTAAATTGACATCTCAAATATATCCTTGATAAACTTGCTGAATTTTATAACCTTCAGCTAGCTTTGCAACTGAACATATTTTTAGCAAATAAAGCAAAGGTTCTCACTGTACAAGCTATTTTCGGAGCGGGACCGGATTTTTACAGCTGTAACCAGCTGTTCTCTAGACAGGCTCTAGTGGAGGAGCTTTTTCATGGTCAACAATGTATTATCACTAGG